>NC_091752.1:30289165-30589165 GCF_043380555.1 Nothobranchius furzeri
AAAGGACCCTGCAATGTTCAGCTAAATGTTTCAAAGCAAAACATCTATTCAAACACTTGAAGCAGAAACTTGCAATTGCACCAGGCAATGAGAAACTGCAACAATATTTATCCTTTTATTTCAGTATGCAGATAAACAAGCGCTGACGTCGTTAGGTCTGTTTTAGGGGGGCTTCAGCCCCCCTAAAATAATCACAAGCCCCCCATCATTTTGGTTTTTTTATTTTATTTATTTCAGTTAACTTTTTTTTTTAATTTGTTCACATCTACATGCTCAACACAATCACGACACATGTAGTTGGTACAGGAGTTTTTATAGTCTGAAACAGAAATAATAATTAATGAATATAGAACTACACCGTCGCACACAGGAACTATCAAGAAAGGACTTCCTCCACTTCCTTAACCGCGACGGCTTTGTTGACAAGTCAGGGGGCGGGGCGATACAGCAAAACCTATATATCGATGAGCAAACCCTGCTCAGAGCTCATGTAAGTCACTCAACATCACATTAGGGTAAGACAGCAACAGCAACACACCGTTAACATTTCAAGGTTATAGTTCAGACTTCAGAGAGAGGAAAATGCTACCGCACCGACATGCTAATGCTAACTCCGCTAGCATGTTTACATGCCGCAAACCATAATGAAAAGCTTTGATGTCAAGTAAAATGGTCGGAAAACTACCCTGAAGTGACATGATTAATGGCCAGTTCATTGAGTGACTTAGTGCCACCAACTTGAGCGTACAGTAATGAGTCTGCACAAACAAAACCTGCTCTGCGCTTGTGTGCAGCAGCTGCAGCTCTCTCTGTGGGCTCAACTCTGTCTCTGCGCATGCAAATCTCTCCCTGCTCTCCTCAACAAGTAGCCTCTCCAACAGTCAGTCACAGACAGCTCTGTTTTATCCAATCAAAGCATGTCCAGGAAATACTGCTTTACAGAAAAACACCCATTTAACAGCTCATTGAACTGCTTTCTGCTGCTGGTTAGCTACCAGTCACCATCCACTGCCTGCAAAATACATTGTAATTCATGTGTCATGATGAGGGTGACCATATTTGACTTCCAGAAAAGACACATTGCCCATTCCTAAAACTGTTAAATTGCACTCTTTTCAGTTAAAGAGGACTTTTAATTTCAACATATAAAGTGTGACTTCTCTGTTTGGTTAGACATAAATGATCCCTTGATGTGTAAAAGGAAGTGAACAGTGGAAATGTCCCAGGAAAAGAGGAGGGTTAATCAACCTAATTAAATATAATTATATAAATTCCTCTTTATCTGAAAAAAGTGCAATTTTCCTGGCAGTATTTCCTGGACATGTTTTGATTGCATAATGGAGAGTAGGGTTGTCACGGTAACCGGTATAGCGGTAAACCCCGGTAAAAAAGTTGACAATAAAAATAACCGTCCAGTTTTTAAAAAACTATATTATCTCGGTGGGTTTACCGTGGCCGCGGTTTCGGCGCGATGACCCTTACCAGCCACCGTCGCTTCAGCTGAAGTTCCCGCGGCGCGCACACGCACTTTTTAATTTGCAACGGCACCAAAACTTTGAAGCTGAAATAATGGCCGAAGGAGGCGACGGCAGCGCCCAGGACATCCATCAGCCCTCAAAGAAGACTAAATCGGAAGTATGGGCATATTTGGGATTTCTGAAAAATGCTGAGGGACAGTTAATAGAAGACGGCTATCCCGTTTGCAGAACGTGCAGGAAACAAGTGTCTGCAGAAGGCAGCAACACTTCAAATCTCATGGCACATCTGCGTGACGATCACCCACGTCTCTACAGCCAGTGCAAGGTAAGATAACATTAGCATTTTAGCTGAAATGCATGACGTGAGGACTTTTGGTTGAGGGAGAATGCAACGAGTCACTATATACTGCAGCCGCAGCGTCCTCTGCCAGCATTTAAACCGTGTCACGGACACCCTGTTGCTGGATGAAGCATCTTATTTGTTGATGATGAAGAGAAATATACAATTAGTTCCTTGTCATGGATTTGTTTACTTATTCAATGCCATTTATACTTGAACATTTGGATTTGATTACATAGTGTAGTAGTTATTTTAGTAATTTGTTTAAAGTGGCTGTTTATTTTAAATACATATTTTTTAAGGTTGACTTGTACAGTGCTCAAGTCAAGTGTGGACTGGAGTTTTAGATTTTCATTTTGATAATGAAGAAAACAAGTATATGAGAAAACAAGTGGTGTTTCTTTGATTTGTTTACATCTTGTTTATGTTTTGAATGTTTGGATTTGTATAATTTAAACCTGCACTGACTACTGTAACAAGTTCCAGAAAAATAAGCTATTTGTTCCTTTACTTGTGAAAAGTTGCACTTTTGCTAAGGCTTTGTGTTATTTTAGGTTTAATAAACACTGTTAAACCTTTTCAGAACTATTTCAGTTTGTGTAGAACAGGACTATCAATGCTTTCTGAACATATGCAACACCGTTTAAAAAATACCGCGATAATACCGAAAACCGTGATAATTTTGGTCACAATAACCGTGAGGTTAAATTTTCATACCGTGACAACCCTAATGGAGAGCTGTCTGATTGGCTGACGGAGAGGCTACATTGCTTTAAAAATTGCAAATTTAGCAACAACAGGGAGATTTGTGCAGGCAGAGATGGAGTTGAGCATGCAGAGAGAGGGCTGCATATGACTGCAGAGCAGTTGTTACTCTTGCAGATTTATCACTGCACGCTCCAGTTGGTGGCACAAAAATCACTCCACACTAAAAACCTGAATCAGAATATGGCCGAATGTGTATATTATTGACCGTTTTTCTATATTATATATTTTTTCTGTAATATATATATATATATTATATTATAGGTACATATATGTATCTATAATATAGTAAACAGCCAGTTTTATATATGTCACATATATTCAAAAGCTATATCAAAACATATATTAAAACCTATATGTTTATGTGAATTCTTTCCATGTGGGTTGTCAATTGCTTAATATTTCCTATGTTTACCTCTGGTAAAGAAAGGAGATATTGTACTCGTCTAACTTTAACATAAACTTTGGCAGCTTAATGTGACGTTATGGAAAATGCCATCATCATGAGCAACCAAACATAGACGATATTAGGCTAACAGTTGTCCATATTCTGTACCATTTATCCACCAATGGCTGTTTCAATTATTGTGAGTGAAAACTAAATGGCATAGTAGCATTTGTCTTGGCATTAGAAATTGAAAATGTTTTTCAATGTGTTGGCTAGATGGATATACGAAGATTTTTTAAGAGAGTGAGTGAGGAACAGGAGAGAGACCAGGTGGTTGATGCTGAGGAGATCTGCATGGTCAAGGTCAGTGATCTACAGCAAAAACAGGGGCAAGCGCACCGTTATGAGCAGTTACCTGAGCATGAAGTTCTTAGGTGTGTTCTTGCTGTGTCTTTGTAAATCCATGCTTTCGTTCTTTTTTAAACACAGAAACAGTTTTGTTTACCTGTTTGTAGCTACGGTTTCGCCGACAGCTGCCGGCTTCTTCAGGCTGACGCTGATGGTGGCGCGTCACTTCCTTCTCCGTTTATCTGCGGGCAGCAGAGGACGTTGTCGCCCTCTACTGCCCGCTCTCCCCTCTCCGACGATGCAGTCCCATGCGTGGTCCAGCGCAGGCCCGGAGTGGCTAATCGGGAGGGTCTGGAGAATTCCCGGTGGGCCGCGCGATGTTTGGGCCGCATGGGCCGGTGCTCTCGTTTTTGTTTTATCATTTTGTTTTTATTTTTTGGTGCCGGTGTTCAGTCATGGCACTGAGGCCGCCGGGCTGATGACATACGCTCCTCCCGGCTGTCTACCTGCAGGCTGCAGCTCGTTTTTTTTTTTTTTCCCCGTATGCGCCTGTGCGCACCACGTGACCACGCAGTTGACGGAGAGATGGAAAGTAGAAAGAGCAAGGGTGGCGCGGAGAAGGCAAGAATTAAAAAGAGGAACGCGCTGGAAACAGATGCAGCTAAATGTGCAAAAATGAGCACCTTTTTTTCTCAAACAAGCTCGCGGTCTTAAACTTCAAATGAAGATAAAACGGGTAAGGCAAGTCAAGATGTTAAACTTTACCGGCTGCAAATCACCATTCAAGTTAATTAAGTATCAATAATGAATTATATGGCGTCATGACATAACGTTATGTAATATAATTAACATGATGTGACTGATGCCACCAAACTGCCTTGTAGCCCCTCAGAGTCAAACACAAGATCCAGTAGGCCTAATAAGCACCAGGCAGAAACCCACCATTCCAGAACGGGCATGTACAGGTAGGATTACTTATTGAGTCAGTGAACTGAATATTATTAAAATTTATATGATGAAAACTATCCTGGCTCTATATGAAAGTGTCCTAAAATGCTAGATGATTCAGCATTGATCAGAAAGCGTGTAAAAAAGGAAAATGAATGCTGAATTTTCACACAGTGTGATTTAGTGTCAGAAGAAGAGCCAGGAGCCAGCAGTGAGGGTATTGCTCCTGTTGGGATAGAAGGTGAGCCAACTCATGTGCAAACAAGCAAACATTAGTTTCATTATAATAATTTTAATGTCCAAATAATAGTAGTGACCTGTTGTATTTTTATTAGTAAATGCACAAAGCCCACAACAGATCGCTATTAGAATGAAAGTAAAATGAAATAGGCCTGCATATTTTGCCTTAGAAAATATTTTAATTGGTTACAAAAATGTGTTTTCCATATCAAATGTGTTAAAGCTTTACAGATGATTATTTTAATTGTGTGCAGGCGAGTCTAGGGAAACTGGAAAAAGTGTGAAAGGGAGTGCTGAGTCATTTCATTTTAAAGGTTTGAAAATCTCAGAACAGCTGTTTGAACAGAAGGTGGATTGTTATATTGTTAGAGAATGTGTTGTAAAGAACAATGTTGGAGATGTGCACTGATGTTCAAATAAACCTACATTGTAAAGCAACTCTTTCTTGCACTGAATTACAAGGCTTTACCGAGTAGTGTGCTTTTGTAGACTATACATATAAAGTTCTAACATGATTTTAATAATAATTCGTTAAGTGGGCCGGTCTGGGGTCTGAAACTCCAGGGCTGAAAATGTGTCCCACTCCGGCCCTGGTCCAGCGTGTAAACTCCGTCGTCCCTGTTCATGGTCCCACATCCACATACAACACGCTTTAAAGACCTGCGCATACCCGACATGGGCAATAAACAAAGGAAAACAACAAACAAAAACAGAAAGCAAAGAACAACCCAAAAAAAGAACCAGAAACCCAGAAAGACAAGAACCAAAACCAGTGATAACCCTACCATACATCAGAGGCATAACGGAAAAAATAAGAGCAACAATGAAAAAACACAACATAAACACACCAACAAAACCATACACAACAGTTAGAAACAGATTAGTACACCCAAAAGACAAAATATCAGCTGGACAAAAATGTGGAGTCATCTACGAAATCCCATGCAAAATATGCAATAAAACATACATAGGAGAAACCGGACGCCAACTCAATACACGGACAATAGAACACAGAAAGGAGTGCGAGAAAGAGGCAAATCGTAAACACACAAGAGCAGCAAAAGAAGAAGCAGAAAGTACAATAAAAAAGTCAGCCGTAACAGATCATTGCTTAAGAGAAAACCATATAATGGACTGGGACAGCACACGGATCATAACCACTGAACAACAAAAATACAAAAGATGGATCAAGGAAGCAATAGAGATAAGGAGACGTGGATGTGGGACCATGAACAGGGACGACGGAGTTTACACGCTGGACCACGCATGGGACTGCATCGTCGGAGAGGGGAGAGCGGGCAGTAGAGGGCGACAACGTCCTCTGCTGCCCGCAGATAAACGGAGAAGGAAGTGACGCGCCACCATCAGCGTCAGCCTGAAGAAGCCGGCAGCTGTCGGCGAAACCGTAGCTACAAACAGGTAAACAAAACTGTTTCTGTGTTTAAAAAAGAACGAAAGCATGGGCATGAGCATGAAGTTCCCAAGGAAAATTGAACAGTTTTCTATTTAGGAGTGAACAGGTAAGAGACCTTGAGAAAAAAAAATAACTATAATTATCATCTGACCTGCAACCTTTATGTCAAGTTGTATCTGTATAGTTGACTTTCTGTATTATAAGTTCTACTACTTGCTGGATATTTTCATATATACTGTTATTTTGTCTTGTAATTGTTAATTACATACTCCTTTATTCCATATCATATCAGTGTTATTCATATATTAAAACTGTCAACTGCACACTCATTTGGCAGAATAAAAGTTTGACAATTATTCATTTGTTCTTTATTGTCACATTTCAGTAACAGTTATAATTAAACAAGTTGTAATTAAACAAATTAAATAAATGACTACATCATTTCCCCCTGTTAAGTGCAGTAGACTGAAATGAATAGCTTTATTTGGAAATATAACATATCTAATTTTTAATGGACTTGCATAAAATCTTTCTTCCACATAGACCCCACCAATGAACTGATTAAGTGTTATTTTTTATAAAAAGAAGAGAGAAAATGCACAAAGGTAAGAAACGAAAAGAAAGTGATAAAATAATAGGTTTTGGTAAATGTTCTTCATATAATGAATTAATTGACAAAGTTTTTGCAGGGTGTGACAAAAAACGTTCAAGATCAAGCCCTGGGGCTAAGCCCCCCCCCCCCCCATCTCAATCCTAGTGACGTCCATGTAAACAAGTCACTGAAATAAGCATTATTAGATTACTAGCTGCACCACAATTAGGGACAACAAGTTGTTGATGGAAATTACTGATGCCATTAGAATTTGTCCAATAACATTAATTCAGCCAAAACAACTGCTGAGGTCACATTAGGTGCAGTATTGCTTGCAGATTCCTAATCAAGTGGTAGACAGAAATACTAGAAAGGATTTCTGAGAAAAGAACAATTTGGAATACGGCACAGAGGCCATTAGACTAGCATGGTTGCTATTGCACTGCAAGTCTCCTCTTGCATCATACACAGCAAACAATTAACAACTTTTTGCCTTGAATGATGAATGCTGCACCCTGTAAAGTGCAAAAAAGAGGTATGCTCTCATTGTCTGGTTCTCTACTCTCTACCAGCTTGATTTCCTCAAAATGTGACCAAATGGTTACGTTTCAGTGTCTTACGTAGAGTATGTACTGATACTTTCAGATTTGACAGTCAATGCCAGATGTCCAGTTGTGAAGCTATCCAATTTAGTTACACACACACACACACACACACACGCACACACGCACACACGCACACACACACACACACACACACACACACACACACACACACACACACACACACACATTTTGCCCCAGTCTTAGTATTCATGAGCCTAAATCTCAGGTTGTGTATAATTTAAATGTTATGTGTAAAATCGGCAATTGAATAATTAAGTTCTTTAAGCCTCCTAATTTGTATTCTTAAGGTTTTGTATGGAAATCAGGTTGTTCTCATTTAGGCTGTAATTTTAAACAAACACAATGAGCGCTTCAAGCAAATCATCAACATGGTGAAAGCTTCTCAGGTCTGCGGTATTTACGGGGGCTGGAATGCTGGAAAACAACTTGTGTAAAGGCCAATAAACAAGTATGAAGTTGTCTTCAACAATTAAACAAAAAGTATAGGCAATTTCCATAAGGGGGATGAAGAGTCTGTCCTCTCATACAAAGTTATGTCATTGTTTAAAGTGACACTATGTAGTTTTTACCATTAATCTCTGGAACGATTCGTCAAAATTTTATTGAAAATGAATTAAATGATGCCCATGTGTTATATTGGCAGCTTTGTAACATATAACCATAAAAATAGAGTGTTCATGTTTAAAACAAAAGCGCTAGTCTAAATCATCTAAAGTTGATGCAAACATAGAGCTCTGTGATTGGCCCGTCAAATTAGCCAAGCCAACAGTAGACCTGCTGAGGCAGCAATGGAGCATGGATTGACCAACCCACAGAGCAAGCTACGATTCGTCGAGATTTCTAGCTTAAGATGAAGCTACATTCAGTGCGTTTACATGCAGCCAGTAACCCTTTTAAAACTCGGATATTCGCAATAACCCGGTTCCGCAGGTCCTTGTAAACGCCGCCAAAAACCCGGATATGCTCATAACCGGGTTTTTAAACCCGGTTACTACACCTGGGGTAACCCTTTTCTAACCCGAATGTTTGGTCGTGTAAACGCATATCGGGATATCCCCATCAAAGCGTGTGTTCTGCGCATGCTCTGTTCGCAAGGAATCTTGGTTTTTGAGTAGCGAAACCTCTTGTATGCGCCAGAACACCGGAAGTAAACAACAAGTTGGGAGCAAAATGGCGAGTCACGGCACAGCACCACACTTTTGGAGTGACGAAGAAACTAAAGCACAAACAAACGCGGTCGCTAGCTCTTCCGAACTGGGAAACATGTTGTTTTCACGGATACCGGAATAAGAAGAACCGGAAATGAGGCATATTGCGTCTGGACGTAGTCCATACGTCCTGACGCTACCCCAACGTCTGCATTTAAATCGGGTTATGCAAGTTAGGGGTAACTCTTTCTATTTATGCTTGTAAACTGGTTATTCTGATCAACTCAGAAACCCGAATACTGACCTTAACCCGATCATAACCCGGATATTGGCTGCATGTAAACGTAGTCATTGTAGGAATAAACTTATTGAGTTTTATGCAGAAAATTGGCTGTTTGAAAGAAAAGTTAAGCGGTCCTCCAAAAAGTCATGTTTGCCAAGATTGAACAAGGGCAAAGTATCCAATCTGGTCTGAATGCAGAAGGTGGAGAAGAACATGTGAAATCAACACAGTGTTTCTTTAACTGACAAAAATCTGTCCAAATTATTTTCTTCTCCTGACAAGTTACAGAATGAGCACCTTCTGGGATTTTAAACCACAAAAGCAGACTCTTTCAAGTTATTCTAACATCCATCTGGAGAATTAAAATGTGTGAAAATCTCCACTGAGGAAACTATGAACAGGCACATCCCATCATTTAGAAATTTGACATTCAAATGCTACTATAATTATTGCATCACAGGAAAATTAAAAGCATTAGGTGGGTTATAATTACTCACTAGTGTAGCAAAGCACCCCAATGGCACCTGAATGTCAAGGCAATGTTGAAACAACACTTTTAATTGTCCAAATCTGTACAGCATCTATTTTGGACATCTAAAGTTTGTCAAAAGCAACTACATTCCCTGTCATGGAGATAAGTTTTTGTTGTTTGTGAAGCTGTTACTCTCCTGATAACTAAACTCCCCATCTCAACCCTCCACTGTCTCACTGCGTTTGGTCCTCCCCCTCACTCCCTCCCTTCACACATCATTATGTTAGAATTACTGCTCAGTGGTGCTCTGCTCCACAGCTGTCCCTCCACTTAAGTTTGAGTTTCCGACGACGTTGTATTTCTTGTCCCTGCAGGTGTTGCCATGTGGAAGGAAAGTGCATGGTTTATGGCTTGCTAGTTACCAACCTCCCTCCCATCAGTACTTCACAGACTAAAACGTGAGGGAAAAACACAATGCAAGCAGCGTTAACAAGCAAAACAGTGAACCACTGCCTAATAAATAAATTGTTGTTGCTGATTATTGTAGATGTGTAATTAAAAGAGGATGCTGTCTTTTGAAGTTTATGTTTATGTTTATTTATTTGACAGACACTTTTATCCAAAGCGACTCACAATTTATAACCTATAGGGCATGTTGTGATCTGTGGGGGAAACCGGAGTACCCGGAGGAAACCCACGCATGCATGGGGAGAACACGCAACTCCACGCAGAAAGGCCGCAGCCGAGTTTCGAACCTGCAACCTTCGTGCTGCGAGGCAACAGTGTTAGCAACTGTGCCACCATGCAGCCCATAATGGTTTCATTAAGAAAAAAAAAAAAAATAGAGGGGCCACAATGGTGTTGAACTCAAGAAAAACAACTGTGAATATAATCAATGTCCGCTGTCTGATTAATAAACATACCACACTAGACTGCAAGCCATTTCACACATATGTGCAATAGTTCACTATGTTTTCGAGTAACATTTTCCAACACAGAACATGAAGCATTTCATTCATTCACCTTTAATAAAGAGGGACTAGGCAGTTTCAATTTGTTTTTAGCACCCCCTAGTGTCTGGTTGTAGAACCAGAAGCTGTGTGTTCATCTTTTTAACACCTTATTCTTTTTTTTTCTGTGTTCTGTCTGGCTCTGAAGCAAACAGAATTGATGCCTGAATGCTGATGACAAGCCTTACAGATTTACTCTCAGGTGGAGCATCAAAGTGTCTGCTTTTAATGTCACGCCTGATACTTAAAACTTTATTGTTATTGTTTTTGAATGCTTTGTAATTCCGACCAGACACGGAGTCAGAGGTGAAAGAGAAAGTAAAAGACAAAAGGTGGGGGGAGAGGGGTGGGTTCCACAAAAAAATACAATAATGAACAAGAGTCTGCTTCTAGACCTGCAGAAAGAAGAAAAGAAAAAATTAACAAAAACAAAAAACAAACAAAAAAATGGGACACAACAACAATACAACAAGATCAAGCTATCACTGCGTCAACTTGATGAAGAAATATATAATCAACATTGTTTAACTGAACAATCACACAATAATAAATCACAGTGCATTTAGTGCCTACCATAGCCTTAAGACATGTGTTGAACGTGCCCAAGTCCATACTTATGAGAGCACCGTGTGAGTACCTGTGTGTGTACACACGCTTGTTTATGTAAGGTTTCTCTATAGGAGTGTCCAATAGAGAGTGTGAGGGGCCACAGATCTGCCCCCTAAAGATGTGCAGGAGACGGAGGGAGCTCCAAGTCCCAGGGATCCAGGAGCTGCCCCAGAGCACAGGAACCCCAGAGAGACTGCGACCAGAAAAGCCCCCGCCCCCCTCGAGAGGCGCAGAGGATTGCCCTGGGGGGCCGCAACCAGCAGCCAGCAGAGTCCTGGGAGATATCGGCGGCAAGCAAACAGGCCCGCCCGCAGCCTCCCACCCCCTAGCCGGCCGAGCCCGGGACCCAGCGACCCGGGACCCAGGGGAGACCACCCCCGCCGGGGACCCAGCAGAGCCCTGGAACACATATATGAAGGATTGGACTTCATCCCATTTAATAGAATAGTCACCCAATTTGGAATAGATAAGAATACCTTTTTAGAATATCACCAAATTAAATCTGTAATCAAACAAAAATTTAAGATCAATAAAATATAATTACAAACACCACCAAGGGTATTAGACTTCTATAATCTCAAACCCCCCAAACTACTATCTAAAGTATATAAGACACTGTCCAAAATAGACGACAGAACTGCAATCCCTATTGAAAAATGGGAGGTGGATCTATCAGTCAGCTTTGACCAGAACTTCTGGTCCCAAACTTGTTTAAAAACTTTTAAAATGATCAGACACTCCAATTTACAATTAATTCAGTACAAAATTCTACACGGAGTACACTATACAGGTCATCAGATGTTCAAGATGGGGTTTGTGTCGTCTGACACCTGTACACACTGCACAAACAACATTCCTGACAATTACATTCACGCACTGTGGTCCTGTCCAGGAATTTTGGTGTAGAGTATGTGAAGACCTGTCAAAGTGTCTGAAATGTCATATCCCAACCTCCCCTTCTCTTTGTTTACTGGGAAACCTGGATGATGTTTAACACCTTATTCTAAAAGCTGAAATGTCTCCCAGACTTCCTTAGTGTCTATAGGAGTGATTAATCACTAAATTAAACAAATCAGATGTATTCATGATCTAAAACATGCAGGAAACCTGCTGGAACCAGACTGCAGCACCAGGTATGTCAGCTCAATTTTTTCTAAGTTCCAACAGAGCTGCCCGCCAGTCCGAAGTTGCAAGTGGAATATTCTGGCCACAGGGGGATGGCTTATGTCTAAAGGGAGGAAATGTCTGGGGCTGGGAGCAGAAGCAGTAGATGTGACCATGTGAGAAGTATTTGCTTGGTGAGAACACATCTGGGGTTTCCCTTGGTTATAAAAGTGTTGCGGTGTTGTTAGCAGCGAGCGGAGGGTGGGCAAGGGGGTTGGAGCTCAGTGAACCAAACTTAACCGCGGAGCAGAACGAAACACATGTTGTTGTCTATTTGTCTTTTTTTATGTGGCTGTTACGGCCGGTTTTATTAGCATTTGGAGTTCTAGCGTTGCTTTTGTAAGAAGAAAAGTTCAGGTGTCCCACCTTGATCAACCAGTCTAATAAAAACTCTAAAAAATAAATCTGAAAACATTTTTTACCTTTAGTTTACCTCTGCATTATTATAGGAATAGATTTTATCTTACGTCATTTCCTGTCATGTTTACAAATATTACTGCACATTATACAGATTTGTTCATTTTACTAATATTGAGAAGCACCATTTCTGTCAGTGTTCATTTTGGTATTTTCTAATAATTATTGTTACTGAAACAATCCTAAATCTAGAGTTTTATTGATCCCAAATGTGAATTTTTCTCATTTCTTTATGGTTTCTAGTAGGCGTAGGAAACCTTTCCTTTACACAAATAGAAAAGTATTGCATCCGAAGAAAAATACATATAGAAGACTAAAACTAAAACGAATGGGAAGACTAAGTTGTGACTAAAAATAAACAGAATTTTAGTCAAAAGACTAAAACTAAATTAAAATTTGTTGTCACAATTAACACTGAATGCTAACAAGATTTGTTTTGGGTGACTATATGTCACACCCTGTCCTGTCTCTCCATTTGGTTCAGCCTGTGTTCCTGTTGATTGCTCCCACCTGCCTCTTGTTCCCCAATCACCCAAGCTCCCAGCCCTCCTGTATTTAAACCCCTCCAGTCCTTTGTCTCTTGTTGCTTCATTGTTTTCATGTCCTGCGTGCGTGAATCATTAAAACCCTTTCAGTTGTCCAGTTTGTCTGCCTGCCTGCTTTCTCCCCTGCATTTGGATCCTCACCTCCGCTCCACTCACCAGTGCATCCTGACAGAATGAAGCAACCCGTTGAAGGACCCAGCGGGGAGATTCTCCCGAGGGAGTACCTGCTCCAGTGGCTCGCTCCAAGCCACCACCCGGCTTCTCCAGCTCCAGCTCCAGCTCCGCCTCGCCGCGGACGACGGCGCCAGCGTGCACCCTCGGCCTTCCTCTCCACCCTCCCAGCGCCTGATGAGAGACCGGATCGAGAGACGCGTTCGGATCACTCCAGTTACGTGGCACCAGTCTAGCTGTGTGCTCCCCCGGCGTTGGTCCACGGCGTGGGGAGAGACGCCGGGCTGCCCCGCAGTCCTGTGTACCGAGATGGAGCTGTGTGCCCGCCGCTGCCCCTGCTCTGCGCAGCAGTTTGGACAAGCCCCCGGCCAGACCAGCAGTTCCGGCTCCGACCCAATCGGCGCCTCCGTCATCTGCTGAGGGAGGAGCGTTGGCCGCAGCCCAGCTGACTGAGCTCGTCAGTCTCCAGGCGGAGCTTGGCCGGTTCCGCCAGCTCATCAGCTTCCAGGAATCCCGCCTGGACGCTCTATCCTCCTCATCTCAGGACCAGACGAGCGAGCCCGGTGTTCACCCAGCGGAGCTCGCCGATCTCCGGGCTAAGCTGGCCCAGCTCCATTGGACCCTCAGCCTTAAGGAGCGTCAGCTGGACGGTCTGTCCTCCCTGCTTTCACCGTTCTCAGCACCACCTGCTCTGTCGCAGCCAGCTCCAGCAGTGGTCCCGGTGGACGCTCCGCATCCAGGTCCAGCGGAGGTCCCAGAGGTTGCACCGCATCTGGTCCAGCCTGGCCAGGCAGCTCCTCCTGCAGCAGCTCTGCCTCCAGCCCAGAAGCTGATGATACCGGTCCGGAAGCAGGCGGTCCCGGCCCAGAAGCAGAAGGTTCGGGCCCCGAAGCAGACGGTTCCGGTTCCGGCCCAGAAGCCGAAGGTTCGGGCGTCGAAGCAGACGGTTCCGGTTCCGGCCCAGAAGCAGACGGTTCTGACCCCGAAGCAGATGGTTCTGGTTCCGGACCAGAAGTCGACGCCTCCGGACCCGAAGTCGACGCCCCCGGACCTGAAGTCGATGGAAGTCGACGCCCGTTCCTGTCCTGAAGTTGACGCCCGTGTCTGTCCTGAAGTCGACGCCCGTGTCTGTCCTGAAGTCGACGCCCGTGTCTGTCCAGAAGTCGACGCCCGTTCCTGTCCAGAAGTCGACGCCCGTTCCTGTCCAGAAGTCGATGCCCTTGATGACGTCCCCGAAGTCGGCTCGTCTGACGACGTCGCCGCCTCCTCTGATGACGTTGGCTCGTCTGACGACGTCGCCGCCTCCTCTGATGATGTCGGCTCGTCTGACGACGACGCCGCCTCCTCTGATGACGTCGGCTCGTCTGACGACGACGCCGCCTCCTCTGATGACGTCGGCTCGTCTGACGACGACGCCGCCTCCTCTGATGACGTCGGCTCGTCTGACGACGTCGCCGCCTCCCAAGTCTGCTCGCCTGACGACGTCGCCGCCTCCCAAGTCTGCTCGCCTGACGACGTCGCCGCCTCCCAAGTCTGCTCGCCTGACGACGTCGCCGCCTCCCAAGTCTGCTCGCCTGACGACGTCGCCTCCCAAGTCTGCTCGCCTGACGACGTCTGCTCCGAAGTCTGCTCGCCTGACGACGTCGCCTCCGAAGTCTGCTCGCCTGACGACGTCGCCTCCGAAGTCTGCACCTCTGAAGTCGCCGGCTCGTCAGAAGTCGGCTCGTCCGATGACATCGCCTCTGAAGTCGCCGGCTCGTCAGAAGTCGGCTCGTCCGATGACATCGCCTCTGAAGTCGCCGGCTCGTCAGAAGTCGGCTCGTCCAATGACATCGCCTCTGAAGTCGCCGGCTCGTCAGAAGTCGGCTCGTCCAATGACATCGCCTCTGAAGTCGCCGGCTCGTCAGAAGTCGGCTCGTCCGATGACATCGCCTCTGAAGTCGCCGGCTCGTCAGAAGTCGGCTCGTCCGATGACATCGCCTCTGAAGTCGCCGGCTCGTCAGAAGTCGGCTCGTCTGAGGATGCTCTCTCCAGTCCAGAGGTCGACGCTCTCTCCAGTCCAGAGGTCGACGCTCTCTCCAGTCCAGAGGTCGACGTTCTCTCCAGTCCAGAGGTCGACGCTCTCTCCAGTCCAGAGGTCGACGCTCTCTCCAGTCCAGAGGTCGACGCTCTCTCCAGTCCAGAGGTCGACGCTCTCTCCTGTCCAGAGGTCGACGCTCTCTCCTGTCCAGAGGTCGGCGCTCTCTCCTGTCCAGAGGTCGGAGCTCCCTCTATTCCGACGTCTCCTCCGTATCCAGTGCCAACGGTGGTTCTGGAGGTCATACCGTATTCGGTCCAGCTCTTCTACGAGTCTCCGGTCCAGCCCGTCCAAGGGGCTTTGTCTCCGGCCCAGCCTGCAGAGACCCTGTCCCCGGCCCAGTCTACAGAGCTCCTCTGCCATAGACGCCGGCCCCCAGGAGCCCGTCGTCGCCTCCTCCTCTGCCCCAGGCGCAGGCCCCCAAGAGCCCGTCGTCGCCTCCTCCTCTGCCCCAGGCGCAGGCCCCCAAGAGCCCGTCGTCGCCTCCTCCTCTGCCCCAGACACCGGCCCCCAAGAGCCCGTCGTCGCCTCCTCCTCTGCCCCAGGCGCAGGCCCGCAAGAGCCCATCGTCGCCTCCTCCTCTGCCCCAGGCGCAGGCCCCAAGAGCCCGTTGTCGCCTCCTCCTCTGCCCCAGGCGCAGGCCCCAAGGCCCGTCGTCGTCGTTGCCTCCTCTGCCCTGGGTGCAGGCCCCCGGACTCTGCTGGTCCCTACCTCCTGATCATCGGGCCCTCTGTCCCTCTCGGCCCTCCATCCGGGTCCCCCTCCTCCGGCCCTGTTCTGTGTTCCTGTGGGCTTCTGGAAGCCGCCCTTTGAGGAGGGGGTACTGTCACACCCTGTCCTGTCTCTCCATTTGGTTCAGCCTGTGTTCCTGTTGATTGCTCCCACCTGCCTCTTGTTCCCCAATCACCCAAGCTCCCAGCCCTCCTGTATTTAAACCCCTCCAGTCCTTTGTCTCTTGTTGCTTCATTGTTTTCATGTCCTGCATGCGTGAATCATTAAAACCCTTTCAGTTGTCCAGTTTGTCTGCCTGCCTGCTTTCTCCCCTGCATTTGGATCCTCACCTCCGCTCCACTCACCAGCGCACCCTGACACTATACAGCCTTGTCTGTGTACTCTGGCACTGGGTTGTAATATGAATGACACACACTTGAGCTTTCAAAATAGCAACTGCATTGCTTTGTTGAAAATGCTGCAGATTTATTCTCTACCATGTTAGAATAACCTAAAAAGTAGTTTGTGAAAACATCTGCTCCCTGTTTTGCATTTGTCTTTTGTCAGATCATTGTAGTGTCTTCACCATGTCATGTTGCTCATGTTTAAGTCATCCTATCTGCCATTATTCAATAAAGACATTTTTTTACCTGATCTGCCATTTCTGCATTTCGGTAAAACTCCACCACATGTGGGTACATCGCGACACATTCCTCTTCTTCTGCTGCCAATCCTGCTGCTGCTTTTTGTGTGTAATGATGCATGTGCAAGGGCACACAGTAAACTGCATTTAGTGTGAGAAGACACTTAGTCAAGATATTAATGTTGATTAAATAAAATAACAGTGCTGTGCTGTCAATATGGCTAACAACTGAGCGAAGGTGATCTTGTCCTCTTGTCCCCATCTTGCGGGTGTGTTTTAAAATTCAGAGCAAATAAAAATGGCAGAGCAAAAGGCAGTAGAATGTTCAAAATGTAAACTAATGATTTTATTTCCCAACACAGTTTGATTAGTAGCAGCGATTTCCCTCCTCACACCTTACATAATCAAGCAGCTGTACTGTCACAGCTTTGATGGAGGAAGAAAGATGCTAAGATTAGCAGCTAACAGAAAAATAACCTTTTGAACATGATTCTTTATAAGTGTTAAAATGTTAACACTTAGAGCAACATTTTAAAGCATTGATACATAGTTATGACAAAATGACCATTTCTTGTGTAACGGAAACAAAGTGTTGTAACTAACCCAAAGTTGTATTTTAATATACTGTTAGTAGTTCACTTTTATAAACAGAAGAATAGGCTGTTTTTATCATCAGGGAGTTTAATTAAACACTCTGTATTGACTTTGAGACAAGAAAAGAGAGAGATATGGGATCGTTTGAGAATCTTTAATTTCTGAATTATAAATTCTAAACAATCTACCAGGACTACTCTGTGATGGATGAGAATGGATTCGGATGTTGTGTTGGTGCGTGTGTGTGAGTGTGTGTGTCTGGTTCAGATTCTCTAGGATGACGTAATCGAATCTGGTCGTCTTTGTTATGACTAGATGTCACGAGGCTTATAAAGTGATGACATGAGCCGCTATTTTGCCGTGTACGTACCCAGTGGGGTCTCCCAAGTAGATCAGGAATTGCCAGGTCTGGAAACCTCGGATGTACGGTGGAGCTGTCGGTGCAGCGATCACAACGTTTCAAAGCCCGTCTGGAGGGTCGGCCCGGTACCGTTCAGCGGCGTCAGCAGGTGCTCTTATTTTGAAAGGACGTCGTCTGGTTGTTAAATGACGAAAACCTCCCGTTTCACAGTTCTTAGTTTAAAGAAAACGCATCCGGCCAGTTTGCGCTTGTCTTTAGGATGATGGTGAATAGAACTGAAGTCAAAATGGAACTGACTTAAAATGGCGTTGCCTTGTTTTATATCTCTGAATTGTTGATAAGTTTCAGTAAAGTAGATTGGACACTTGAAGTCAACACCAGATTCTCCTGCGGCAGCCGAAAGCTCTGATTGGTTGGAACAATGTGTCATGCATTTCTATGGAGATGAGGATCAGTATGTCTGCACCGTAGTCCTGGTTTCATTAAACATAATTCATGACATATTTATTTCACAGATCATTCACTTGATTATTGTTGATCAACATCTGTTTTGCTTAATAATTTTAATCACAAATAAAGTACTTTGATTAGGTAAAGCTTCTTCTTCTCCTTCGGACTCTTCTCCTGGAATGTAAACAGTCTGAGGAACAACCCGACCTTGGTTTTTCTACACGGTGTTATTGTGCCCAGGGGCCAGCTGTATGGAGTTGAAAACCATGAACTTCATAACCTTACACTTGTATCTCTTTGATTAAAACATGGACATTCTCACAGACCAGATACATTTCAGCTGTACAAAGACTTTAAACATACAGAATTCTATTAAAATTGCTCATAAATCCCAAAACATTATTTACCACATTGCTGAATATAGGCAGCTTAGGGGGTCTAATATTAAAATGTCTGTGCTGTACACTGAGACCCGTATAAGTAGACTTTACTTGAAATTTTCTAGATGACCCGTTGCGTTAGACTTTTCGCGTAATGAAGCATGAAGGAAAACAAGTTCAATGTACATGAGTCCATAAGTTGAATGTGCTAGTAACTGAGTTACAGTAACTAAAGATACTTAGTTGAAACTATTATTTAACTCCCATTTTTATAATTCAGATTTTTTTTAGTATTACTGTATTTACAATTGAACCAAATTGTAGATTTGAACTCACACTGAAAGACACCAGCTAACTCGTGCTTCACGTGACTGCAGGCAGTCACATTAGGACATCCCAACCCATTTCAACATCAGCAATATGTAATTGGTGAAATGCTAAATGACATATGTGCCATTGGCTAAGGAATATTGTGTGGCTGTGTTTGTTGACTTGACTAAAGCCTTTATCTCTGTGGATCATAACATCTTACTTAGTAGGCTCAAACATCAGAATCAGAATTCTGATTCAGAAGAAGAATTTTATTGCCAGCGCTCCTTTCAGAGCGTAGGAACTTGACTCCACAGTACAACCTGACCAAGGTTACACACACACACACATATAGACAAGACAGATACAGGCAGACCATGAGAGCAGCCATAACGGCGCTCCTTTGTAGATGAGTAAGGGAATACATGAGGAAAGTTCAGGGAGGGAGAAAAAAAGGCATTAACAGAGTTACACCAGCAGGGTGTAGCGCTCCAATGCAAAAAAACACCCGACATGTAAGCAACAAACGTCACAGTTCACAACATGAGACCCGGTAGGTAGGGGGGTGGGGCTGGGATCCTGGTTTCATCAGCGGGGGCGGCCTGTGTGGCGCTCACCAGCTGGCTCCGCAGGTGGGAGGGAGGTCAGGGGAAGCACGGAGAGCAGTGAGTCCTTCAGCTTCATGACCTCGGTAGAGAGCACAATCTGAAGACGGGGGGGGGGGGGGGGGGGATAGAGATTCACAGCATTTGTCTGTATTCCTTCCAGCGTGGGGGTTTTGCATGCAACTCCAAGGCTGCTTATGGCGCCAGATTCGATAACAGAACTTTGTTTTGGGTCAGACAGAGATAATTTTTCCTCTCTGCCTTAAGTCTGTATTGATCATTCAAGTCCTCCAGTGAAGCCAATTCAGTGATTAAACATCTCCACACCGTCCGGTGACCCTTTCCGAGATGTTATCAATCCTGCGCGCTAACACCGGTAACGCAGCCAAGACATTGTCCAGCTTGTGATTCACCTCGAGCAACGTCCCAGTCTGTGAGGTATCCACCCGGACGGTGCCGTCCATGGATGCGGGTCGCCCTCCAATCGCTCCCGTCATCCCAATTTTACGGAAAGCCAGATATCCTCCCACTCCAATCAGAAGAAATCCAACGATCATCAGGCCAAATATCCACATATCTTCGACGTCCTCAATGGACAGCTGAGAGAGACAGATGACCTTCCACTTTTTCCAGGAATCGAACATGTATCCCGCTGCATGTGTCCCCTGAGGACAAGCGTGAGCCCCCTCCTCCGTCCTCATTGTAGAAAAAATCTTATCAATCGCGTTGAATGACCAATTAATTAAGTCCAAACATGTAGGACTTTCTCAGGCATCTGTGGTTTGATTTAGAAGTTATATCTTAGATCATACACAAACAGTGAGAACAGAGAGTTACCAATCGGCTCCTCTACCTCTATCTATAAGGCATTCCCCAAGGGTCGATACTGGGCCCAAAAGTATTCAAAATCAATTTTAATATCATTGTTCATGCTATTGACAGTTCTCATATACACTTATATGCAGACGACACCATTTTATATGCATGCAGTTCTTCCTTGAACACAGCTTTGTCCTCTTTACAGCACAACTTTGTCTTCAACATGCCTTCTCCAACCTTCTTCTTCATTTAAACACAAGTAAAACAAATATCATGATCTTCAACCGGAACTTACCGCAATCAACTTTCCACCCTAGTAATATTTCCCTAGATGGTACAGAACTACAACTTGTCAGTTCTTATAAGTATCTGGGTATCTGACTTGACAGCATACTTTTATTTGACATTCACATTAATTTATTACTTTCTAAAGTCAACTCAAGAATTGTGTTTGTATACCACAACAGGTCATCCTTTAATCATTCTGAAAGGCAAACCTTGGTCAAAATGACAATCCTTCTCATCTTAGATTACGGTGGCATCCTTTATAGGACTGCTTCCATAAAACTTCTCAATGACTGGAATGAGCTGCAAAAATCATTGAAGCCCACTAACTACATTCCATTATCTACCTTCAATAATTCATTGCAATCAATAGTTTCTGATTCTGATTACTTAAAGACTGTTATCTTTGGATTGCTTGTACAGATTGTAAATGAGAACAGTCAGTTGTCTTTATGTCTAACTGTTTTATCTTGTACATTTTTTATCTTACCTGTTTTACTTTGATGTAAAGCTAACTATGTGTCTGTTGCTGCTGCCTCTTGGCCAGACTGTCATTGTAAATGAGAATGAGTTCTCAATCGACTCATCTGGATAAATAAAATAAAGGTTAAATGGTGGTGGTGGTAATGCTAAATGCAGAGAAACGCTAGCCCAAGCTCCTGCTATTGTTCTTGTTGGAGCAGAGGAAAACAAAGATGAATGATGGAACGCTGACATTCTGAGATGTACTGGAATATCCAGACAGTGAATGAACGCCAGAGAGATTCACACCTTGTGTTCCTGTCTGACAGAGTAAAGACAGAGTACACAATAAAAACACAACACTTCACGATTTCCGTAATAAAATTATTACCTAAAACTTGCCAACCAGTTAGCTTTTTGGTGCTTTATTTTAAAGAGCATCTAATTAATTATTTAGTGCATCTGCAGGATAGCACAGTTCATTAGACTTTGTAGTAGATGGTGAAGCTGTTGCTTGCTGCAATTCGCCATAGCTGATGTTTGACTGTAGCATATATTGGAGAAAAAGAGCAGCTGCAACTATTGATAAATAATTCATCCTTTGAATCTATTTTTGGCCCAAAATGCCAAACATCTTGTTTCTTTTTAGCTTCATAAGATTTGTGTTTTTCACATCCTTTTACACTTTTATAGAATAAACATTTATGTTTATCTAGTACAAATATGTTAGCTTATTTCTTTTAAAATTTAGAGCCACCGTTTTTGACGCCATTATATAAAGCACATTTTGTAAAAAACATGTTTTAAATAAAAACTTTAATAAGCTTTTTTCATAAAAATGTCTTTACATTTTGTGTTTCTGTATAGTAAAACAAACCAAATGTTTGTATTACAGGTTGGATGTGAAGTAGCGTACATTGTGATCATGTTTAGTTTACCTTGGAATTCTGAGATCCAAGTGAGAAATACTGTTACAGTTGTTCATATTGACTTTCTTTAGTTGTTCCACCACATGTGTTCACAAATACAAACATTTTCCCCAATGTGCTCCTCTTGACCAATTGGATCAGTTTTCTTAGTCCAAACAAATATTATGAAAAACTAAAGAGAGTTGGCAGAGCCAAGGACATTTTATGCTCATGGGGTAGCCGGGGTCCTCTGTAGGACAGGAGTGTGAACGTTAGAAAACCGCTGTTCCCAGTCCTAATAAATCTTTCAAAGAACTTTGCCTCGTCTCTCTGCATCACTTCACAGACCGCTGTTCCTCTCGCACAATCGCACTTCCAATACAGACACAAACAGGCAAACAAAGTCGTATTAAAAGGATGCGGTCGACAGGTAACCTTTTACCGCTGCCCACTGCTGTTACACCCGCGGCAGCTGCTTCTGAGCCTAAGTTACAGACTGAGCCTGAGGGAGGAGGAGAGGCTCGATAAAGGGGAAGTCAGCAAACAGTGAATTCATCAACTGTGCAATGAGAGACAATGTGAGAACGTGTCAGTCAGGCAAAGGCATGGGAAGGGCTTTTGACTGACAAACAACTACATGTGAATGAGTTAGTTGAATTTGCTGCATGCTAAAAATGGTATAATAGTTTTGCAGATATGTTTATACATTATTGATTTGTTTTAATCCAGGCAGTTTCTCAAATGCATTCCCCAAAAAGTACGACATTTTCTTCTCTTGAACACCCAAAAACGTTGGTCCAGGTTACTGAACTAAGGTCTTGTCATGAACTACTGGATTAAAGTAAAATATATATATATATATATATTAAAATAAAAAATGAGCTGAAATTTAAAGTCATTCTTAGCCATCACAACATCAATAGTCTTTTTTGGGACATTTTATGGTTTGTCCCTCAAGGTTGAGAGTGAGTCTCTGCCTCAAGTGCAAACGTTTAATGTAGCAGTGAGTAGTTTCCTGCCTTTAGAGGGCAGTACATACATTTCAGGGTAGTTTTACACCATATCGCCTTGACTGTTGCTAGTTAAAAAATATATTATGGTAAATATGTATGGCAGCAGTTAGAGGGACCAGTGGCGGGGTATATCTGGCCGAGGAGAAGCCTGTTCCCTCAAAACCCTCAACATTTTGATTCTGGTCACTACTGCTGGTTTCCTCCAGCCACTACTGCCTTCACCAGCTGCTTCAATATTTGAATCATCCTCTATTTCCCCTCACAGTCGTTCTAATTTAGTTACAGACTTGTTACAACATCTTACAGGAACATTTACATGTACACAAATCTTTTAATTATTTTCAAAGGCATTGAAATGTTAAACAGTAGTCTTTATTAGACAAATTTTGTTATCGATACATTTTCGGTATATTGACCACCTCTAAATCACACACACACACACACACACACACACACACACACACACACATATTGAATGAGACATTTTCCTTCTATTCTTCTCTGTTGGTGTGTCAGCGTTGCGAAGCAATTCTTCACCAGGACGGCAGGGGGCTTATACCTTTTCTAGCAGGTCTGCATACCATTGCACAGACATCTCTAGTCTGGCAGTTTATTTACTTTTGCTTGTAAACAGAAACATTTTGAAGAAAGTGTGAATTTAAATAAAAATTTAAGATCCTTGCATTGTTGGAATTTGTCATTGTTTCTAATTAGTAAAAATAAATTGTTTGCCAAAAAAGGCTTGCAAACACGAATCCTCTCGAGGAGCAATGACCGACAGAGAGCACATTTTCATCAAGCTGGAACTGCTTGTTTTCAAGAAATAAAAACTTTTGTTACAAAGAATTCAACAAGAGCAAAGAAAACTGCGACGTTGGTGGAATGTCCATCTACCAACGCTGCTGCTGTTGTTGGGCCAACCACTGACAGAAATGCACTTTTTGTTGCATGAGGCAGATCATTTGGGCTCTACTCTGTCCATCCTTGCATTTCTGTTGGAGGACCATTGCATTGACTGTCTGAGCATTTCTCCTCTGTGACCATCTCCAAGTTTCGGTCCTCCACCACCTCCCTCACCCATGATGTCCCACAAGGTTCTGTGCTGTTCCTCCTCTATCTGCTTCCTCTTCAGCACATCCTGAGCTCTTTTAAATGAATCTCCTACCATCTTTATGCAGATGACATCCAACTGTAAATCTCCTTTAAGCTCCATGAGATGTCTAAGCTGCAGCTGTTACACACCTGCTTAGACTCTAACAAAACCTAGATGGCTGTA
Source organism: Nothobranchius furzeri (assembly GCF_043380555.1). Lineage (NCBI taxonomy): Eukaryota > Metazoa > Chordata > Actinopteri > Cyprinodontiformes > Nothobranchiidae > Nothobranchius > Nothobranchius furzeri. The sequence continues at coordinate 30,313,017 of NC_091752.1, forward strand.
AACTTTCTACAGCTGAATAAAGATAAGACTGAGATCCTCATCTGTGCCCCAGACAAGCTGGTTCCCAAAGTCAGAGACTCTTGGTCAGCTTGCTTCTCACAATAAACCCTCGGTCAGGAAACTTGGTGTGAACTTTGACCCAGCCCTCACCCTGGATTCTCATGTCAGTTCTCCTGTTCGCTCTTCCTTCTTCCATCTCAGGAACATTGCTAAGCTGAGTCCCATTCTGTCCCGCTCTGAAGTTGAGATCATTACCCACACCTTCATCTCTTCATGCTTAGACTACTGTAACTCTTTTCACGTGTCTAAGCAGAATCTCCCTGAACCGTCTACAGGTGGTTCAGAATGCCTGTGCTCGGCTTCTGACCAAGTCCTCCAAACACACCCACATCACCCCGCTTCTCCTCCAGCTTCACTGGCTGCCAGTCAACTTCAGGGCTCATTTCAAGATCCTGGTTCTGGTCTATAGGGCCTTACATGGACAAGCACCATCTTACATTGGTGATCTTCTCAGTCCCTACACCCCCAGCAGGTCCCTGAGGTCCAGTGACCAAAGTCTACTGGTTGTGCAGCACACCAGGCTAAAGACCAAAGGTGACCAATCATTTGCTGCTGTGGCCCCCAGACTCTGGAACTCTCTCCCCCTGAGCCTGAGATCAGTGGACTCAGTGGTCTACTTTAAAAAGCAGCTGAAACCTCACTTATTCAAGCTGGCTTTTGCGTGACCATCAATTTTTGATGGAGAGATGGCGCTTGCGCACGGTCACGCTGCGAGCTGCTCGTCCTCTTTACGCACTGATGCCTTGCATTTTATCGGTTTTTATTGGCGTTTTATTGGCTTTTATGCACTTTTCTTGTCGCTGATCCCTTTTTTGAATGGTGTGGATCCTCTGCTGACATATGATCGAGCTGCGCTGCTGAGGCTTCGTCCTTCCGTTGATGTAGTCGGCAGCGCGCGCTGGGAACCGGGCTGTGCGAGCTATGAACCTCACGGACGATGCTGCTGGTTGAACTGCCCTCGTGCTCTCTCCACCCAAGCCGTGATGTGTCGGCCCTCTGTCCGCCCCAGCTCGAGAAGGAAGCATCGGAGAAGACGAGGAAAGAGAGGTAGCCGGCGCGTGAGACGTCGGCCTGGATCCCTGAACAAGCGGCTGGCCCGATCCGGCCCAGCTTCTGACCCGATGGTCCCGAGATGTCTCCTGGATTACTCGGCGCCCTGCCCAGGGAACTCGGCCGGCTCTGATGGTGTATCGGCACCGCGCCACGGCCGATCGGCTCGAAGATCACGCCAGACTGGGGTTTGCTGGGAGAATCTGCGATCGGTTACAGGCACAGAGTTAGAGGAGACTGGGCCCGTGCGCGATCTCTGTGCTGCAGCCCCGCTGCAGACCCGGTTTGGTCTAGTCAATGCCAGGTCTGTGCTGAACAAAACTTTTATTCTTCGTGACTTTTTTATTCAGCATGACTTGGGTTTTCTCTGCATCTGTGAGTCCTGGATCCCGTTTGGCGACACAAGTTCCCTACTCGAGCTCATACCACCTGGCTGCTCGTGTTTTAATATCCCCAGGTCACGGGGCAGAGGTGGAGGGCTGGTTGTTGTTTTTAAATCCAGCTTTCCTTGTAAACAGCTTACACCCACCATGTCATTTTCTTCCTTTGAACTGTGCTTATTTGAGTTGTGCATCTCCCCCCGCCTGCTCGTTGTGCTGATTTATCGGCCTCCAAAGACTGACTCTAACTTCCTTAATGATTTCTGTGATCTTGTGGCAGACTGCATCCTAAAATATGATTATGTCCTATTTTTTGGTGATTTTAACATCCATATCTGCTGCCCTGATAATGTGCTTGCTAAAGGTTTTTTTTAATTTGCTAGAGTCATTCAATCTAACTCAATGGGTATCATCCCCAACTCATGCCAGGGGTCACACCCTGGACCTGGTTATCTCTTATGGTCTACCCATCATGAACCTTGTGACTTTGCCTCCTGTGTTCTCTGACCACTCTCCAATACTCTGTGATGTTACGTTGCCATGTCCTGTCCCTGTGTGTGAAGCTCCAGCTACTAGGTTCAGAGCCCTGGATGCAGAAACTATTTCAAAGTTTGTGGACTGTATGTCCGTAAGGTTAGAGACCTTTAACCCAGATCCATCTAACGTTGATCACTATTCACAACACTTTGATGTACTTTGTAATCAGGTCCTGGACGTGGTTGCCCCTCTCAAGCTTTGCAAGTCTCGGCCTAGGAGGGAGCCTTGGCTCTCTGATGTCACACGGGCTTGTAGGCGGGCGTGTAGATCCTCTGAGAGAAAGTGGAAAAAGGATGGCCTACAGGTCTCGCGTGAGTTGTTCAGATAATCTCTGGTTGCTTATCAGGATGCAGTGAGGGCCGCCAGAATGGCCTATTTTGCAGACATCATTGAGACAAACTCCAATAATCCTAAGATTCTCTTCAAAACGCTAAACTCAGTTCTGGTGTATCAGGAGCCTAGCACCATGTCTCCTACAGCTGCTGGAAACTCTGAAGCTTTTCACAAATTCTTTGTTGATAAAGTGTTGGGCATTAGAGCAGTCATTTGTGGTAACTCTGTTGACCCTGTTCCAGTTCATCCATCACCACCCACCCTGAGCTTCCTCAATACAGTTTCATACTCTGAGCTGAGTAAGCTAGTTGCGAGGCAGAAGCCATCTAGCTCTCCACTTGATGTTCTACCGCCTCGTCTCTGGAAGGCTGCCTTTCCGTGCCTTGGCCCATCACTTGGTCAGATTATCAATGGGAGCCTCAGCACAGGTGTGGTCCCAGCTGCTTTGAAAGCAGCAGTTAATCGGCCGACCCTGAAGAAACCTGGTGCTGATGTCTCTGTGATCGAAAATTACAGGCCTATCTCTACCCTGCCCTTTACATCTAAACTGCTTGAGAAAGTCGTTTATCAGCAGCTGGTCTCACATTTAGCTGACTCTGATCTGTTTGAGGTTTTCCAATCAGGGTTCAGGTCTGGCCATAGCACAGAGTCTGCTCTACTGAGGGTCCTAAATGACATCTATCTATCACTAGATCACGGAACATCTGTGCTGCTTCTGTTATTAGACCTGACAGCAGCCTTCGACACAGTTGACCACGCAATTCTACTCGATCGCTTGGAACGATGGGTTGGGATCAAAGGGTCAGCTCTGAACTGGTTTAGATCGTATCTCCAAAACAGGACATTCTGTGTTAAACTGGGTGATGTTTTTTCTTCTTGGGAGGGGCTCCGGTGGGGGGTCCCGCAGGGGTCGATCCTTGGTCCACTTTTGTTTGCTATTTATCTGCTACCTCTGGGGTCAATCTTTCGTAAACATGGCCTATCATTCCATCTGTATGCTGACGATTGCCAGATTTACTCTCCATTGTGTCAGGAGAAAGGTCACTCTATTCAGTCCTTTGTCTCCTGTGTTAATGAGGTGAAGTCTTGGCTAATGTCCAACTATCTACATCTGAATGAGGGAAAGACAGAGCTCATTGTTTTTCACCCCAACAGCAGGAATGTGGATCGTTATGCTGATCTTGGCCCTCTTTCTCCATACTCAAAACCAGTTGTTACCAGTTTGGGGGTGAAACTTGATGTAGGACTTAAATTTGATGCTCACATAAATTCTGTGATCCGGTCCAGTTTCTTTCACCTGAGACGCCTTGCTAAAATCAAGCATATGCTGTCGAGAGCCCACCTGGAGCGGGTACTGCATGCCTTTGTAATTTCTCGGCTTGACTACTGCAACTCTCTATATGCAGGGTTGTGTCAGTCAACACTGCGTCGCCTACAGGTTGTGCAGAACAGCGCTGCCAGGTTCCTGACTGGGACCAGGAAACGGGACCACATCAGTCCAGTTCTGGCCTCCCTGCACTGGCTTCCGATTTCCTATCGCTCACAGTTCAAAATACTCGTCTTTGTTTATCATTTCTTCCAGGGTGGTGCTCCCCCCTATCTGGCCACACTCCTGAACAAACACTCCCCATCACGCGCTCTGCGCTCCTCTGACCAAGGCCTGCTCGCTGTCCCTCGGTCTAGGTGTCGTACCCGTGGGGACCGGGCTTTCTCAGTCCTAGCACCGTTACTCTGGAACCAGTTGCCACCCTCAGTTAGGCTGTCCCCTTCTCTGCCAGTCTTTAAGAATCACCTAAAAACACACCTCCTCCGCTTGGCGTTTCCAGAACATGTTTGATTATGGCCCTCTACTATGTTGAATCCATTCCAGTTTTCATTGGTACACTCAATCCATCCACTCAATCCAATTGTGTCTCACACATTTGTATTTTACCGGAATGTTTCATCTATCTTGTAATTTCCATTTTGTATTTTGTAATTTGTATTTTGTAATTTGAATTTCTTTTATTGTTGATTTATTCAGTATAATTACTTACAACTGTACCATGTTCAGCGCTTTGGGCTTCCTGACAGGGTTGCGGAAGGCGCTTTATAAATAAAGCTTTGATTGATTGATTGACCTTCAGCACCACCTTCTGCTTATTCTGCTCTTTCTACCAATTCTGCATTTCCTGGGATCCACTGATTTCTCTCTTTATTATTCACTTTCCCTTTCCTTACATTTTTAAATCACAAGTTTGCTTTTTCTCATTTTTATGATTTTTTAAATCATTTTATCTTTTAATTTTTGTTCTTGCACATTGCCTCGTGATTTTTATCTTGAGAGGCTCTACATTAAAGACAGTCTTTTTTCTTTCTAAAGGTGCTTTGGGTCTCCACACCTCCACAGATGGAGAAGTATAATCTAACCATTATGAGGGTTTTGATCCAGGTTGTAGTAAAAGATGAGGTGAGCCACAAGGCAACTAGTCTCAACCCACTTGTCCAAATACGTTACAACTTACAATTATTAAGTTTTGAATTCTGGCTGAAAAATGGCTAAAGTAATCTCCCTCTATGGGAAGATGATGATCAGCCAGGTGAGAATCTCAGTCATCTGAGGATAGTTCAGAAATGAGCCACTGGTCTTCAGCATCAAAAGGAGTCAGCTAAGGCAGTTCAGACGTCTGCCTGGAATGCTTCCAGGTTGCATCCATCTGGAGGTTTTTCCCCACTTGGATAAGAGACACTGATGCAAACCCACAACTTTCTGGGGGGTACAACATGCCCAGTATTTCTTGGGAAAACCTTGGACTCCATGAAGATCTGGGGTGTATCACTGAGGAGAGGAAAGGCCATAACACATCTCCATCCTGCTGTAAGGGACACACTAGTTGATGAAACAAAAACAAACTACTATGTGGCCTTCATCAATTTAACAGCTGCTAGAATGGTAAGCCTCCCAAAGACAGATTAAATAAAGCATTCTCCTTTGTACCCAATCTACCAGTGACAGCATATCAAGCAGCTGCCACTTTTCAGGTTGTTTAAACCAGAATATATTTAAAAATGTTTGCTTTGACTCAACAATATTTTCTAGACAAATTACAATCACTACAAATGACAAACAGCCTATGTTTTCTTTGTTTCATTTATTGAAGTGGAACAATTTATATATATATATATATATATATATATATATATATATATATATATATATATATATATATATATATATATATATATATATATATATTAGGGCTGCAACTAACGATTATTTTCATAATCGATTAATCTGTCGATTATTTTTTCGATTAATTGATTAATCGGTTTGTTATTGTTTAGCTATTTAACCTATACAAGTGATGAATACATTTCAGTTAAGAAAAAAGAAAATCATAAGAGAATTGTGCAGTTGACTGCAATCTATTTTATTGCACATGAACACAGTCAGCGGTGTAAAATGAGCTAAACAGTGCAAAATATCAGTCCAGAATAATTTTTGGCATCAAAATATACGAGGTAAATTCCATAAAAAATAATGTAGAATCTAGAATAGAGTTTGTAAGTGGTATGCATTGCTGGGGGGTGAGTGTCTTGTTCCCCATGCAGTTGTCCATCGTTGCTTGTTTTTTTCTGCATAAGAAACACAAATAGACTGAAATAAGTACACATATAAAATAAAGCAGCACACACACTACAACACTAAATCAATATTACATTATTTGAATTAATTAACAATATACAGTGATCATTTATTTTGACAAAAATGTGTTGAGGCGTTTTACAGCGTTAGACAGTAAAACAGCCTTTTAATAGTAAAAAAAAATGACTATCTGAATTTCTCCTGTATTTAAAAATTGAAAGCGTACAACTATGCCGCGTTATATTCACCTGGACACAGCTCGTTTGTATATTTTTCTCCGCAGAGTTGTCCATTTTTGAATGAGGAACATAGTTATGGGTTTGTGCCGTTTTTCTCTTAACGAGAACATTCTTATAAACAGACGTGCTAAATTTGGCAAGCGCATGATACACAACACGGAGGAGATTCACGATTGCATCTAGTCAATCAGAAGTAGAACACCGTAGATTGACGCGGCAAAAAAAAAAACATGTTTAACAACCACTATAAACGAACTCAGCTCCCAAATTTGATCTGCGTTAGCTTGTTTATTTTCTGTTACTTACCGGATTTACCGGACTTTCTTCTGCTGCATCAGCCCCCACGTTTTTGTCTCAAATGTTCACTTAGGGACGTTGTGCATCCGTGCCATGCTAGATGGTTTTTGCATATTTTGCAGGTCACCCGTCTTTTCATGGCATCTAGAGTGAAGTGCTCCCATACTCGTGAGGTTTTTGTCCGGGGTTTCTCTTCAGTTTTGTCGCTTCTATTTTTCTTCCGTATTTCTTCTTGTTCTGCCATCTCTCACAGCAAGATGCGCGTCAGTAACGTGTTACGTCGTGACAACCGATGGCACTTATTGGCTCGTTTCTTCTTCTACAGCTCCACTGGTAGATCAGTGGCTCATTACTGCCACACACTGGCGGCAAATTTAACAGATTGTAACCGATGTCAGATTGTGGTAAAAAATAGACTTTATGCGGTAAAATATGATTATTAAACAACTAATCGATGACTAAAAAAGTAGTTAACTATTTTAATAATCGATTATAATCTATTAAATCGATTAGTTGTTTCAGCTCTAATATTTATATATATATATATATATATATATATATATATTACACAGGTCCTTCTAAAAAAATTAGCATATTGTGATAAAGTTCATTATTGTCTTTAATGTACTGATAAACATTAGACTTTCATATATATTTGATTAATTACACAGAACGGAAGTAGTTCAAGCCTTTTATTGTTTCTAATATTGATGATTTTGGCATACAGCTCAAGAAAACCCAAAATTCCTATCTAAAAAAATTAGCATATTTCATCCGACCAGTAAAAGAAAAGTGTTTTTAGTACAACAAAAGTCAACCTTTCAAATAATTATGTTCAGTTATGCACTCAATACTTGGTTGGGAATCCTTCTGCAGAACTGACTGCTTCAATGCAGCGTGGCATGGAGGCAATCAGCCTGTGGCACTGCTGAGGTGTTATGGATGTTTATGTTTTTGTATTTAGCAGACGCTTTTGTCCAATGTGACTTACAAGTTGACATCAATCATTGCGAGGAGGGAACAAAGGGGGGGGGGGGGTGCTAGTTTAGAAGATGCTCTCTGAAGAGCAGGGTCTTCAGGAGTTTCTTGAAAATTGAAAAGGAAGCCACAGTTCTGGTAGTGATGTGGAACGATGCATGAGAAGAGTCTGGATTGTCCTGAGCGTGGTGTAGGCACTGCTAGCCGACGATCCTGGGATGACCAGAGCGGCTGGGCCAAGACGTAAGCCTTTGAGAGAGGATTCAGGTAGATGGGAGCCGTACCATCTCGGTTATGGAGGCCCGGGATGCTTCGAGCTCAGAGATGGATTGCACCGCGCTGTGAATTCACAGATTCTTAATTGTCTAGATGAGTCGTAAGCTTGGAACTTTGGCTGAGATTCATGCATTGGCACAAAAGATGGATGCGATCCAGGATCAAGTGGACGAATCAGCACGGATTGGGATAGATTAATCTACACCATTATTGGATTTTGAGAGGTTGAGGACCAACAGAACTCTAAGACAGAGAAAAAATTATCCCTGTCTGGCCCCCAAAAAATTTCTTATCTGAATCTGGTGCCTTTGAGCTAAAACAAATACCCCCCTCAGAAAAATTGTGGAATGCTGCCATCGCCATGGAAACTCTGTCTCCCTATCCCGGCTTAGGCGGGACTGTGAGCTGTGAAGGCCACTGAATCGTTCCAGGAGTCACTGTGCCCTCTGAACTTAACAATCTCCCACCCCTTTCCAGACTGAGGTGAAGAGCGCTGCTTATCGCGGCTGCTGCTGCTGACGTGTGGAGAGTCCCAAAACCCTAACACCCCACCTAGTGGGCACTTATGTTGTGTAATGTCTGAAGTCTGTTGCATTTCTGTCTGAGGTGTTTATTTGCATAGCAAAGCTGCCCTCTCTGTGGAGGGTAACTCTGAAGTGCCTTTTTTTTTTCCTCCACCTGATCCAATACTCATGCAACCCCTCTGTTCTCTATTAAGGTAGCGCGACTTGGGTTGTGAATGACCACAGTCACCAATTCTTGTCATGTCTTTGCCTATGTATGCCTGATCTCAGAATTGTGTGTACTGAAACTCTAAATTCCCTCTGGGATTAATAAAGTATCTTTGAATTGAATTGAATTGAATTGAATTGAGCAACAGCCCAGTGCTGCTTCCCTGTAGCCCAGGTCAGGCGCTTCTGCCGCTGTTTCTGGTTCAAAAGTGGCTTGATCTGGGGAATGCGGCACCTGTAGCCCATTTCCTGCACATGCCTGTACACGTTGGCTCTGGATGTTTCTACTCCAGACTCAGCCCACTGCTTCCGCAGGTCCCCCAAGGTCTGTAATCGGTCCTTCTCCACAATCTTCCTCAGGGTCCGGTCACCTCTTCTCGTTGTGCAGAGTTTTCTGCCACACTTTGTCCTTCCCACAGACTTCCCACTGAGGTGCCTTGATACAGCACTCTGTGATCAGCCTATTCGTTCAGAAATTTCTTTCTGTGTCTTACCCTCTTGCTTGAGGGTGTCAATGATGGCCTTCTGGACAGCAGTCAGGTCGGCAGTCTTACCCATGATTGTGGTTTTGAGTAATGAACCAGGCTGGGAGTTTTTAAAAGCCTCAGAAATCTTTTGCAGGTGTTTAGAGTCAATTAGTTGATTCAGATGATTACGTTAGTAGCTCATTTAGAGAACCTTTTCATGATATGCTAATTTTTTGAGATAGAAATTTTGGATTTTCATGAGCTGTATGTCAAAGTCAACAATATTAGAAACAATAAAAGGCTTGAACTACTTAAGTTGTGTGTAATGAATCCAATATAAATGAAAGTCTAACGTTTATCAGTACTTTACAGAAATTAATTAACTTTATCACAAAATGCAAATTTTTTGTGAAGGGCCTATATATATATATATATATATATATATATATATATATATTTTTTTTTTTTTTTTTCTGTGAAACAAAATCTATGCAGAAAGGCCAAATCTGAACCCATGCTTCGTCATGGCACTTTCATTTTAAAATCTCAAACTGACCACCTAAAAAGTTTAGATTCTCTTTTCAACTCACACAGATGTGACACGATCATGAACAGGACCATGGGGCGTCTCTTCACCGTGTGAAGGGAGGAAATGACAAACATGAAGGCAGACAAAAGCCAGATTAAAAAGGACAGACAGGTGCTGAGTCATCATGACCTGCTCAGCAGAAGTCACATCAATGAGTCGTCACAGCCGGGTGAGTCGTCTGTCACTCGATATGTAGACCCGGAAGATGTAAAGATTTCCTAAATCAACCTGAGAGGGATTCCATTCACTGGCTGAAGGAGATGACTCTTTTTTACCTTTATGCCATTTTAGTGGAGACACTTCACATCAAGAGTCAGGCAACATCAGCACATCCTGCTTTAGCCAAGAAAAGGCTCAGATCATTGCTAGGAAAACTCTTTTCCCTTCCACATTTTGTCTAATGTGTCAACTGAAAATGGCTTTCTCAATGTTACGCAAGCCACCAAAACTAAATGGTAAAGTAATTAACAACTGTTAATTACGGTTTAGTGCGAGCAGGAAACAAGTATATCTGTGTGTGTGTAAATCTCTGCTTTAATACTAAACTGTCTAGTCTCAGTAGCTTCAAAACATGTTGTTTATTTCCATGCTATCATTTACCATTTCTGTAAAAACACTAATAACCCTACAGGGTTCAATGCAATATCATCCGCCTGTTAGAAAACAGTGTGCATCAAAGTGGACAAAGGCCAGCCAGTTCTCCCTAACTATCAAAACAGTTATACAATTTCTTCATGCTTGGGAATAAAAGAGATATTTAAGGTCTTTGGAAAGATGTAAGAACTCAAACTCAGCGCTGCACTTATAACTACTGGAGTGAGAGTTCTTTGCTTTGTTGGCTCATGCAGAGAGTCATTTGGTCTCTCTCCATCTCACTGCCGTATGTGTTGGCCTCCAGGGAGGCAGAGTTTCATTACAGCCAAAGCCTAGTTTAGCATGTTTGGAATGACTCTCATCGATCTGTTTGGCCTTGGTAGATCACTGTCCAGTCTTTTGCATTAGAGGATTGCAGGTGAGCGCAGTGTTTACAATCGTTGGATAATGAGGGGAAAAACTGATGAAACTTTTAGAAAAGGCACAGAAGAAAACTGGTTCAGAACACTTTAATTTTATTCTAGATTTAATTACTAATGTCCCCCTCCATCACTGAGTCATTATATATATCTCATATCATAAAAACTCAATTTAGCCTTAAAAATGTTCTTAATTTTCTTTAAGAAATGTTCCAAATACAAAACCATTGTTAGTTACAATGCAACGTCTTACTGAGAAATCCTTCATACAGACTTTAAATAATTTACTGCCCACCTCAACACTGCTGCAGATCAAGGACACATCCTCTATTGCAACAAACCTATGTGGAAATGGCTGGTCAGTTATGTTCGAACTATTCAGCAAAACTTATTTGTAAAAGGGATTCTATGCAACTTTTTCATATTTTTAAATCCTTTCCTTTAGCCAGTGTGCTAAAACGACCCTTTACAGCAAGGGTCCTCAGCTATGTTTTTACAAAGACCAGAGTTTTTTTTTTCCACCAGACACCGTAAGGGCCAGATGCTCTTCTAAAATAAAGTTAAAGTATTATTGTAACTTAATTAATCAACTCATTAACTGCCATTGATGACAAAAGTCGTCAATTTAAGTCCAAACGTTCACTACCAATGACGACTAAAGTCGTCATTTATATTGTTTTACTGTGTGGGCGTCGGAATGAGCCCCCGCATCGTGAGCACAAACATCCCAGCTCTAAAGCTGATCTTCATCCTCATATGTCACACGACATGTGACCAGAAAGCAGAAAATCCATGTGTTAGGAGATTGTTTTGGACCGCTGCTGTAAAAAAAAAGTGAGGTGCAAACCGGAAAAGCTTCTGCTGATCCCGATTCGACAACGAATTATGAAAGAACAGATAACATTCAAAACGCGCGGATTCTTCCTGATGTAAGACGTGAGTCTACTCTTTGTTTTGCTAGTTTTGGCGTTGACATCAGAGACCGCAATGTTCTGCGACTCATAAAAACAGTGAAAATGCTGAAAAACACTGGCAGCGAAGGGTTTTTCTGATCAGAAACCAGCTGGCAGTTAATGAGTTAATATGGCTTTATTAAAATGGCTTTGTTTTTCGTCTAAACTGTTTTGATTGTAGTTTAGTTGTGTTTGGAGAATGTAAAAGAAATTGATATTTGGGACATGAATTTTGTTGCTAAACGTCAAAGTTCTCCAACTTTGAAGCATTAGGACCCAAAGGGTTGGAGGGCTGGATGTGGCCATGTACATGTCAGTTGAGGTCCCCTTTTATACAGGTTTAATGAAATGTCACACAGACCCTACCTCCCTCTGTGGCCAGAATACCGCATTTGCAACTTCAGAGTTGCTGTGCTGCTACCCGGAGGGAGCTGTGGAGTGGAGTGGAGCTGACATGGTGGAGTTGTAGCCTGCTTCCAGCACCAGCAGGCAAGGCGGGTAAAGTGTCTTGCCCAGGGACACAACAGCAGCATTATCTGGTCAGAGCTGGGATCAAACCTGCGATTACTGGACAGCCCGCACTACCTCCAGAGCTACTGCTGTTCCAGATCGTGAGCAGAGCTGCTTTGTTTGATTTAGTGATTATTTGCTTTTCCAGAAGGGTGAGGAGGCATTTCAGGAGTTAGACTAAGGTGTTAAATAGATGAACTCACAGCTAGGAGTAAAGTTTCCCTTGTGCTTTGACCACAGAGAATAAATAATGGACACTAGGAGGTGCTAAAAGCAAGCAAAACTGCCAAGTGTGCATTTGAACCTTATTCAACTCACATAAGTATTAAAAAAATGAGAACACACAACTTTTTGTCATCATAGTGGTAATTTTAGTGTCATCACACACAGGCGGAAGGCTTAAAGTTGACAAACAGGTATTAAGGTTAGTTTTTTTAGTTAAGGTGTTTTTACTTAAGTACAAAAGTTTCTTCACAATTGAAATTGAAATTCAATGCTTCATTTCCACAACCCACCGTGGCCCTACGCGGCTCAACTGCTTTACATGGTTTGGGTGGTTTTTCCATTAAAAGTCACAAATGGCTGGTGTGGGTGGGCTTTTCATAGTGAGGGGGCAGAGGCACCCGTGGGGTGAACTGTAGACGACAAAAACATACAACAAAGAGACCCGAAGAAAAGGTGCGAGGTCACTAGACAGAAAACTCTGGAGCTATTAGTGACTTCCCCTCTAGCCAATCCGTGGCCGACAGTTGCTGATGTTGCATTTTTGACCTGGCTTAGAATGCTTGGAACCACATTGAAGCAGGTACTGAAAGGGGGGAGGCAATGACAAACACACTACTATTGGAAATGTGAAACTGACCAGAGACATCTAAAGCTTTGTTGAGTTAGTACTAATAGAAAACGTCTATCACTAAGGTCAATGAACATTAAAGTACGGTCAAAATTTGTCCAATTTAGTCAGTAACCTCAAAGTAACCTCAAAGGGATCCGCTTGTTTAAATGTACTACAATGAAATTTTACCAGAATCACCAAACAAATGAATTTTGGCTTGGATTGTGTGTGCTGCAAAATAAATCTTATTTAACAAGAGACACCAAGTTTAATGGTCTCACAGGGATAATTTTAGAGCTGTGTGGTCTGCATTGGAGGATAGTCCTAGTTCAATGCCAGATATGTCTTAGCGTGACAGAAGACGGAAGTCCAATGATATTTAAGAGATCAGCAGCCACAGCAATGGAAGTGTCACAAATTTTCGGCACCACAAAAGGTCTCAAATCCTGGGGCTCATTGAGAAATTCTTTGTTTTTGAGCAGATGAGCCTCAAAGCTGGAAATAAAGCTCCTACACTCAATCTGAGCAATCTGCCAAGCCTCCGTGGAGCTTTAGGTATAGATCTTTACACAGTTCCACCTTTGTTAAAGGGTCTCTCGTGGGCAGCAGATGCGTTTCCAGAGCCCACTTAGCCAGACACTGAGAGTTGATCAATAGAGGGGAGGAAAGGCACCCGTGGGGTGATGGAGATACCTGCCACCACAGCAGCACCAGCTGATCTGTTACTGACAAATACTCTCCCTGGGACATGAATCTCCTCCAGGTACTTCCAGCTGAGCTTGAACAGATGAGGTGAGAATGAGAGAGGGGAGGTCTATAAAACACATGGCATTAAAAATACATGCAAGTTCACGTTCTGCTTTAGAGTTTCAAGGTCAAATTGGTCTTTTTCAGCACTTCACTTAACCAGAAAAGTTACATCTTTTTTTTCTAAAGAAAAAATGTGAAATAATAATGGACAAAAAATTCTAATTGATCCTCTGATTTCATTTCAACAAATAAGCTGCTTTTTAATTTTGGCGTAAAGATTATCCTTAAAGATGCAGTATGTAAGAATGAAGTCTGAATGACATCTGTAGTCAAATACGGTCACTGCAGTCACTTTCTTAAGGCAATTCTGTGAGGTTCATGGATGATGCCAGTTATGGAGCAGCACCAGAACGTTTTAGATGAAAAGCAAAAACTTGGTAGCCTGGCAAGTCTGGCAACGCTCCACTGATGACTCTCTGTGGTGGGGCGGGTTCTACCGTTGTCTTTCAAACGATCTCCGCATGCTACTGGACAAGGAACAACAGGACGTACTCACCACAACAGATGTTTGTAAACAAGACTCACATTTGAATAGAGGGCCCTGATTGGCCCACAATGCGGATAAAGCACTGTGATGGGTTCACAAAGCAGATCGAGCACCATGATTGGCCCACCATTATGGACCAATCACAGCTCTGTGTGTTTGAAACCCCTCTAGAAAGTTTTGATTGGCCAGCCACAATGCTGCTAGGGGCTGCAGAGGTTTCAATGGAGCGTTTCTAGACCAAACTTTGCAAACCAAGAATTTGGTCTAGTTCACTAGGCTAAATATTTGGCTGTACTAGGGTATGAAGGCGAGGGTAACAAAAGCATGTGCAAAGATAGTAAAATCAAACAGTTTTTTTTATTACAGAAAGGTTATCAGTCATACCTCCACCAATAGGACACCTGTCCTCCAACAAATATTTACTGGCTAATGGGTTTTCTCATTAGCTGGTGCCAGAAACAGTTCTCACACGGAAGGTCTTCAAACTTGAAAACCTTATACTCACAAGGTACTTTGACCATATACTCATGCCTGCAGTATCAGAAGGGCATCGATCTCAGCTTTTCTCCCACATCACTCAGGAAGAGCAAATTCTTGCTTCTTCCATCTAAAACCATCTAAAAATCAGTAAAAGTACTACAAAAGCAGGTAAAACAAAGCAGATCCATGTTTCAAGCTTTTCTCTGTCTTCCCATCTTCCTTGAGAGAAATAGCAGCTTAGATGCCAAAAAAGGCGTAATGCTGCCACCTACACAATAAAAAAAAACGTAAGCGTCTCACTATATCTGGTCGTACAACCCCACAGCACGCAACAGGTCCAGTAGCAAGTTCACCCGCCAACTGTCTTGTGTCTCCAACAACGTCCTGAGGCTGAACACACTCACCCCACACTTCCCCAGCAATCCAAACAAGGTGCGCCGCTCGCCCACATACTGCCGGCAGTATAGCAGGACATGGACCACCGTTTTTGATTCCCATACAACATAATTTGCATAGTGGCAGAGCCCACCGACTGGGTGAATGCAGTGGTGGTAGTGGAAAAACCATACAGCAACAAGTTAAGGATATGCCTCGACCCGAGGGACCTTAACAAGGCCATACAAAGACCCCACAACCCACACTAGAAAATGTCACAACAAAACTAGCAGGAGCAAGGTTTTTCAGTGTCTTTGATGCCATATCTGGATACTGGGCCATTAAACTGAGCCCAGAGTCATCTATGCTGCCAACCTTCAACACGCCCTTCGGCAGATACAGATTCCTACATCTGCCCTTCAGAATTAACTCTGCTCAAGATGAATTTCAAAGGCGAGTGGACGAGATGTACGAAGGGAGAAACAGCCATAGTCGACGACATCTTGGTCTTTGGAAGGACAAGAGAGGAGCACAACAAAAACCTCAGGGCCATGCTGCAGCGCACCAGAGAAAAGGAAGTACGGCTGAATCCTGAAAAATGCCACATCTGTGTAACGAAAGTCAGTTACTTCAGCCACACAATATCACATGAGGGTATCAAACCAGACCCTGCAAAGGTGAAAGCCATCCATGAGATACTGCCACCCAAGAACAAAGCAGAGCTGGAGACCATACTGGGCATGGTCAATTACTTGGCAAGATTTGCACCTCACCTGTCTCAGATAAATGCGCCTCTGCGACAGCTTCTAAAACGAGAAAATGAGTTCACATGGGATCGGCAGCATGAGGACGCATTCACACAGACGAAACATCTTATAACGCATCACCCTGTGCTTGCATTCTTTGACCCCCAGAAAGAGCTGAGACTCCAGGTCGACGCCTCAAAAACCGGCCTGGGAGCTGTCATACTCCAAGATGAGAAACCGGTGGCATACACATCCAAATCACTTAACAGCAGAGGATAACTATGCACAAATAGAAAAAGAACTATTTGCAGTGCTATTTGGATGCAAACGGTTTCATGAATACATATACGGCCTCAGAGTGTTTGTCGAGTCCGACCACAAGCCATTGGAAGCTATACTGCGCAAACCTTTGGCTGCAGTGCCCCCACGACTCAAGAGGATGATACTGCAACTACAGAGATATGACATACGTATCAGCCACCACCCTGGGAAGGACATACCAGTTGCAGACACCCTGTCACGTAAGTCGATACAGCACCACGATAACAATATAACAGAAGGTTTGGAAGCGCAGGTACACACAGTCACTATGAATCTCCCAATGAGCTCAACCAAATTGCAGGAGATCAGAGAAGCTACAACCCAAGACACACAGCTAACCACACTGAGAAACATCACTAAATCAGGTTGGCCACATGAGAGGAGACAATGACCGCTCAGCATTCAAGAATACTGGAACCACAGACACGAGATTGCTGAAGCAGGTGGCATAATGCTCAAAGGCAAGAAAATAATCATCCCCCACAGCCTCAGAGCTGAGATGATTGACCGCATTCACACCGGGCACATGGGCATAGAGAAGAGCATGAACCGAGCCCGTGACATCTTTTTCTGGCCTGGCATGGGAAAGCAAATAGAAGCATCTGCGACAAACTGCCAAATATGCGCAGAGCGACGAAACTCCAATACCAGAGAGCCACTCATCTCACACGCCATCCCTGAGAGACCATGGCAGGTTGTGGGAACAGACTGTTAACGTGGAACTCGCATGATTTCATCATCCTTGTAGACTACCATAGCAGATACATCGAGATGGAAAAACTTATCAACTGCACATCAGCTGCTGTTATCTCAAAATGCAAGGCTTCATTCGCACTCTACGGTATCCCAGACACTGTAATTAGCGACAACGGACCATGCTACAGCTCCATAGAGTTTCGCACCTTCTCAGAGGAATGGGATTTTGAGCATGTCACTTCATGTCCGCACTATCCCCAGAGAAATGGCCTCGCCGAAAGAACAGTGCAGACAGCCAAACGCATCCTTGACAAGGCCAAAGCCAAAAGAAAGGACCACTATCTGTTCCTGCTGGAGCACAGAAACGCTCCAGTGGACAGCCTGGGATCCCCTGCGCAACTCCTGATGAGCCGCAGACTGAGCTCAATACTCCACACAACCACGAAGCAGCTGAAACCACGCATAATACGCCAAGAGGTTGTATACGGCAGGAGAAAGGCATGCCAATGCCGCCAGCAGATGTACTATTACCGATCTGCAAGACCACTTACACAGCTACCTGTTGGCGCACCTATCCGTTTCCAAAACGAAGATGGATACTGGAGGCCGGCAACAGTAACAAAGCTGGCCGACACCCAAAGGAGCCACCACATCCAAACAAATGAAGGACAATTGCTCCGGCATAACAGGCGACACTTACATGATAAGGAGGATCGAACCACCACAAGCACACAAAACAAGCACAGGAGCCCAAAGGACACACACACTGCTAACGAGCCACAACATATGCCTGAAAACCATAGGCGTCATTTTAACCGGGGACGCCGGGGACATGTCCCCGGCAAAATTTGTGATTGGCAGCTGTGTCCCCCCCACTTTCAAAAAAGCCTGCTGATGAGGATTTTTGTTTTACCAGCTCAGATCTTACCAGGGGTCGGCAACCTGTTCCCATCAAAGAGCCATTATTACCCGTTTCCCACAGTAAAGAAAACACCGCAGCAGCCGCGGCGTTGTGGGCGGGGCCTACCCTCAGACAGCAGAGAGCTGCTCACGACAGGTGACAGCAGCCGATACCGGTCGCTCGCATGGGCGTCGCACCCGTGGGGGATTCAACACCAACACTTTTCCAGCTGTTTGCTCACCTCCACACCAGTCTGGTTTCTTTAGGTCGCACTCACTCTGTTTGCCTCATCTCCTTCTTCACCTCCCGCTTCTGACAGCCGATGTCAGGTTTCCAGGAGAGCAGGAGAGGGAGGGACGGAAGAGCTCGACTGAATTCATAATTTTACATCTTGACATTAGCTGTACAAAGTCTGAGTTTGATAAAGTGAAGAACAACAATTTGCAGAGGTTTATAACTGGCGCGGCGCCAGGTTTTAATTTTTGGGTGGGCCACGGTAATTTTGGACGGACCTTAATA
This sequence comes from Nothobranchius furzeri, assembly GCF_043380555.1. Classification (NCBI taxonomy): domain Eukaryota; kingdom Metazoa; phylum Chordata; class Actinopteri; order Cyprinodontiformes; family Nothobranchiidae; genus Nothobranchius; species Nothobranchius furzeri. Next base: position 30,331,225 of record NC_091752.1, read on the forward strand.
AGCAGTGACTTAAGTGAAGCAGGCAGGTCGCGCTAGAAAATTTCATTTAAAAAGACATCATAAATGTGTTCCCCCTTCCTTTTTATTTATAAAATATGAAGTAAAAACTCCCAATTTAATTTTCATTCATTTGTCATTAATATTTAGTCTACACCCATGCGTTAAGTGGACCATCTTCCAGTAAAAGCAAAGGTTCCAGCCCATCTCTCCAAATGCGTAAAATGTGCATCAGCCGCTAGTTAGGCGCGCCGCGCGCACCATCAGCTGCTCAGCCCAGACAAGAGCAGAGCAACTAGAGAAAGAAGAGAAGGATAATTCTGTCTGGATGTGGATGGAGATTACATTTTACAGCAGCCTGATCATCATTTAAATACGTAAACCATCACCTGTCTTCTAGTCCACGCTATCAGCATTATTTTAATTGGTGTGTGTGTGTGTGTGTGTGTGTGTGTGTGTGTGTGTGTGTGTGTGTGTGTGTGTGTGTGTGTGTGTTTGTGTGTGTGTGTGTATGTGTGTGTGTGTGTGTGTGTGTGTGTGTGTGTGTGTGTGTGTGTGTGTGTGTGTGTGTGTGTGTGTGTGTGTGTGTGTGTGAGAGTATGTTTTCCACATCAAACACTGGTCTAACCAACCAGACCAGCGTGTCCAGTAACGTTACAATTAAACAGTTTCACTTCATGTAGGCTAGGAACATTTCACCTGCCGTGGCCCGACTGCTTCTGCTCCACATAAACTTTGTGCGTGATCAAATGTCTCTACGCGCCATGCGTCTCCATATTAGAGACGGGAACAAGCGCTGTTCAGGCAAAGTTTCATAATTTCATAAAAAGAACATTTTTCCAAGTGACACATCCCTCAGAGAGACCGGGTTTCCAGACCGCTTCAGTGGGAGGAAATCTTACTGCATGCACCGTGGTTCTGCGCTGCGCTGCGAACCCGTAGGCGCTCCGAGCCGCGCTGAACACAGTGTCCAGTATAAAGCTCTAATGTTCTGATGGGAATCATTTTTTGATTGATTTTAGTTACCTCTGCGATGTGTGTAAGGATTTAAATGTCAGCTCATCCATGCGCATCAGTGTGCGTCGGGGTAATTCTTTCAAAACAGCCAACATCCTTGAGTTTATCCGTCAAAATAAACAGTCAAATGGAAATAGCTGTAACCTGCCATTTAACTGTTTTGCCTTCTTGTGAAGATTGTTGCAAAGAGAAACAACTAAACTTGATTAACCCCAGAGCCACGCGCACTGCACTACTGACTGTAAATGAGGGGGAGAAGATAATCGAATCCTTTTCTTTTCAACATGGTTTAATGAAAAGTTTCATTCAGTACAAACTTTAGTTACACCAATCTAACCAGACAGAGCCTGGATTTGTATTCTGAACAGTTTAAACATGTTTAAAGCGGAGACATGCGTGACGCGTCTAAAATTCGCACCTGCTCCGCTATTATGGAAATTAAACTAACAAGATGAATAACATGAAATTATTTTAGGCACAGACAACATCTCCCACACTTTTGAAAAGCTTGCAACGCGCCTGGTCGCTCGTGTACTTCAAAGCTATCTTTCATAAGACGATAATCAATAAAATGATTTATATAAAGTGGATCCAGAAGTTGTAGCCCGTCTCTGCCTTCAATTTTTTGATATTTTTCACCCTGTTGGTGGTTTTACTGAGCAGGTGCCACTTTTGTCATACGCTTCTTTTTAAAACATGTTTAGACTGTTCCGAATACAAATCCAGGCTCTGTCATGTTTGATTGTTGTAATTAAACTTTGTAGGTGGGGAAGGTCGGAAAGCAGCTCAGAAGCGCCGATATGATTACGCACAAGCGTGACGCGTCAACCCGGTCTCACAGTAAGACCGGGTTGGACCTGTTCAGGTTTACGCAGACAATCTTCACATTTAGAATTGGCATACAGATGTAAAATTAATGCAGTAAAATATAAAGCTTTTTATTTAAATATCCATTCATTATTTTACAAGCACAGAGAGCCGCATCAGATGGATGGAGAAGCCGCATGCGGCTACAGAGCCGCGGGTTGCCGACCCCTGTGCTAGCCCACTTTATTGTCCCCAGCAATTTTTAAACCCCACTCAAGTGCATGGTTATTGTCCCCAGCAGTTCTGAAAACAAACTGACGCCCTTGCTGAAAACAACACACAGCAACCGCATTCTGAGCTTATGAACTATGTGCCACCAGATGAACAGACCCATGGTTACACAACAAGGTTTGGTCGCACCATCAAACCAAGACAAGTCCTAGACTTGCAATTGTTGTAAGGGTTGCAGGCGGATCGCTGCCCTAAAAAAATGTAAAAAAAAGTAAACATGTTAGACATTCTATACAGTTTTGCAATGTTTCTGTTGTTTTGCAATGATTTTGTTGTTGCCGAGTATGGCATGAGAAGCCCACATACCGATAGGAGTGTCATGATGTTTACTTGCTCTCCTGACGGTGACATGCTAAGTCCATTCAAAGATACCTGTCATTCAAAGTTAAGTTTACTCACAGTAAGACGAGTTAAAAGGTCTGCTAGTTAGTTACACAAGGATCATTCCTACTGTGCAGTTACTACTACTCAAAAGAAGGGAGATGTAACAGCCTGGCCATTCGGGCCACCGTATTGTGAGAAGACAAACTCACTCGAGATTGGTGTGTAAAAAAGGAGAATAAAGATGGCTGAATAAAGAACAGACTAAGATCGGGCTCCGTCATGATTAATGATCATTCTTACTCATCTGTATGAAAAAACGCAACAGTAACCTTTAACTTTTTCATACAGAAATCTGCGTAGTTAAATACATTCTAATCTAATTCAAACAAATCTAAATGTACATGATTCACTTTGCTTTCCTTAACTGGCCAGGCAAAACAATCCACAAACAAAATAAGAGAAATGAAACAAGAAAAATGAAGCAAGAGCTCTTATTTAAACGACTGAAACAGAAAAAAGTAGTAAACCAACAGAACTGTTTGTTAGCCAGCTTTAGTTTGTGGCTAACAGCTGAACAGCTACTCACCAGTTCCTAGGTTACAATCACATACAAATCATGATTCTCTCCAAAGCACATCCACAAGCTGCAAAACATTTCAGCATATGAGATGGCAACAAGGGAAGAGAATGACATTCAAATACTAAAGATGAAAACCAAGACAAATACCTGCAGCAACCGTGAGCTTCTTTGTTCACACAGGCTTTACAAACATATGGGTCCTCCACCCTTTTATACTCCCTGAATTCTCATGGGGTTTTTCTGGAAATCTCGTGAGATCTCTCAAAGTCTCATGACATTTCCAAAACAGACATGAAACCAGGAGTAAAAATGACTGTGGAAAAACTACCCAGAGCAACTATAAAAGGGGGAAAAATGGTTAGTGATTAGTAGTGTAGAGTTTACGACTGGCTGACGCGGCAATTATGTAGAGTTTAACTAAACACTAGAATCAGCACTGTTGCTATTCAGTTGGAGATTCTGAAAATGACCAAACAGGTCGGTGTATGAACTTAATGTAGATCGATATATAAGCATCCGGGATATTTATACATGGTCTAAGCCTCATAGGTTAATCTGATTGGTCATTTACAGAATCTCCAACTGAATAGCAACAGTGCTGATTCTAGTGTGTAGTTAAACTCTACAGTACATTTGATGCTGCTGTGCTGGCAGAAAGGGAGGAGGAGCAAAACCCATGCTTAGCGTGCCTTTGAAGACTCCAAAGGACAGGAGGAGGCAGCTTTCATTGCACTGAGCTCCAAGGTCCATAACAAAATGGCAATGGCCAAACACATTAAGGCTGGTAAGTGGATTAATACATTGTCATATCTGGTGTCGGCACTATTGGGTGTTTTACTGTAGAGAACACTTACTACACTTATTACGGTAACATTTCTCCAGCATTGGAGGGTGTGTGTTTTATTCGTCTTGCTCTGGGACGTAATTTTGGGGGGGGACGGGTGGGACATGTCCCCCCCACTTTTTCAAAAGGCAGTTTCGGTCCCCTTCACTTTTTTCCGTCCAAAAACAATGTTACGCTCCATTAAATGGATTTGATTGAGCACTAGGACCGAAACGGAAACCGGTTTCCTATTAGACCCACCCAAAAGCTAATCTATTGGCTCTGCTGATACTTGCTAACGTATTATTGGCTGTTGCTGCTGTCACTCCAAGTAGTAAACAGAACGTGCTCACGTTGTTTTGCTAGTTTGGAGCCGCTAGGGAACACCGGTACTGAGTCACATCGTCAACTAGACGCTGTGTAATATCAGAGCTCAGCTCAGCTTCCATTACATAACATTTGAATAAGTGTTCATTTGTGAGTCTTTGGTAGTTATGCACAGCCAGGCGGCAGCATGTCAAGAAAACGAAAGTGGATGTAAGAGACTTCTTTCAAAGTCAAAACGTAAGTTGGAACATGTGACAGACCTGCATTAAGCTCAGACTCACCTCCTCCTTCACAAACATACTCAAAACTAACTTTTACAAACTAATCTCCTCCACATAACTGACTCCTCAGACACAATTTATTCGTATTATTATAATTATTATGTTTTTATTATTACTATTATCATCATAATTATTATTACTAGTAGTAGTAGTAGTAGAAGTGTAACTTCAAAACTTTTATCATTTAACTTTATTGTAAACTTATCTATTGCAATGCATATTTTCACATTAAAAAGCTCTGAAAAATGAACAGTATCATCGTCAACAGATTTTTTTAAGCTTAATGTCAAAGATGTACACTTTTCATTAGATTTATCTTATTTTTTCCATTTATTTTTTGTGTGTTGAAATGCAACAACTGTTTAAACACTTTTAAGGGAAAAAACATATTTAATATGTTTTTATACACTCAAATTGGTAATGAATAATTTACACATTATATTAATAATAATTGTGAATCATACTAGAACCATCCTGTAAATATTTCTGTTTGTTCCATTCCAAAATCTCCCACTGTTTATAGTTCATGCATCTTTTTTTCAGGTGACTGACAGAGATGCAGGAGGAGAGACCGGTGAAGGTACAGCAGGAGAGGCTGTAGGAGATGGAGGACGAGAGCCTGGAGGAGATGGAGCAGAGGCTGGAGGCTCACAGGTGAGGTTGAAATAATGAAGATACGATAGACATAAAATTGATCATTGTGACAAATGTTAGGGTGATGATCATGTGTAAAACATTAGTTCAGCATGTCCTCTAACACAGCAAATGAAATAACGGCCAGATCTCAGGAGGGACCGTTTATGTATAAATACTTTTTATACTTTTGACTAGGCCTGGGAAAGTAACAAATTTTGCTGGATGATATTTTGTCCAAAAAAATTGTTGATGATAAACAATATCATTGTCAACATTATCTAGACCAAAATAACCACTAATATAATGTTAATATGTCATAATAATGCAATTACACCCTTTAAAATGCAACAAATAAACCTTCATTTAACATTGAAATGTCCAGAACCAGAACTTCTAAATGAATAAAAATAACAAACAAAAATTAAATAAAAAAAAGAATCTCACTCCCTGTTAGAAAATGTTGCACCAAAAACAATAAAAAAAGACCCAAAACAATAAATACAATGGCCTATCCATTGTCAACAGCCAAAACTGCACTTCAATAATGATAATAAATATTAATGATAATAGAGTTGTACATGTTTTAACTTTGATATATATATATATATATATATATATATATATATATATATATATATATATTGAGGATGGAAAAATTATTGAGATGGGCACGTGACGTGTCAAAGGGTCTTTACATAACACCCCCACCCCAAATCCGCACAAGCCTGGTGTGTCCCCCCCACTTCTGAAATCAAAATTTCGTCCCTGGTCTTGCTGTTATAGTTCTGAACGACTCAAAGAAAGTAAAACACCACAATTGACTCGTTCACTTTACACGTACATTTCACTGTAATATCGAGTTGTTGGTCATTGAAAAAGTAGCTTGAGATATTTTTAGTACCAACAATTTTTTTTTCAAATTCACCATCAGCACTGTTAGCTCAACATGAGCCTCTAGCCTGCTTCACCCAATATTAGAGTAAAACAAAAAGATGCCAAGACTTCTTAGAGGTGTAAGACATAACTTCTAGGTCGCTCCTGTTTACTGGCTTTGAGAGAACTTACTACACTTGTTACGGTAGTATGCCTCCGGCACTAGAGAAGTTTGCCATCTTACTGTTAACTTGCGGTTATGGTTTTGAACGACTCATTAAAATAAAGTAAACAACATAATTGACTCATTCATTTCACACATGCATTTCACCTTAATATCGAATTGTTGGTAAGTTGCCTGAGATACGCAATTTTTATAGCCAACTTTTGGCATTGTTAGCTTAACATTAGCCTCGAGCCCACTTCACCCAATGTTCAAGTTAAAAAAGGATGCTGTGGCTTCTTAAGGTGCAAGAAATAACTTCTAGTTCACTCCTGTTTACTGGCTTTGTTTTTTGAACAATTCTGGAGGTTCACATTACAAATGCTGGTGCAGCAGTTAGCTCACCATAGACATGGCTACTTCACAAACTCTCTGAGTAACTACGTCCCTCTTTTTGTTTTTTATTAAGAGAAAAAGGGACAACCCTTCCAATCAGCTGAGAATGAAATCTGTTTCAATGTAACGTTCCTTCCAACATGACTGAGACATTAGTCTGATTTCTCTTCCGGCTCCAGGGGGGTGCAGATGCTTTTTTTCCTCCTCTCCTCCATATCTTATCCTCAAGGCCTTTGTCTGTCTCTGTGTGCTGCGTGCATGGCTGCTTCTGCATTTTCCTGGAAACTGGAAACTGAAATACATTTAAATAGATCTCGTCAGCTGGTCTCTCAACGATGAGAACGGGAGAAGAAGCTCCCGGATGTCCTGCCGGTACAGACCCAGTTGGACACATCATGGATTCCTGGAAACAGTAGAACTTGAGCTGTCTTTCTCAGCTGTCTGTGGAGGACTCTGAAGACGTGTGGATATTCGTGGTGTTGATGTCAGGTTTCATGCTCATTGGCCTTGGAGGCTACATGGCTTACCAGAAAATTAACGAGCTGTCGAGGAATATCGGCCTGATCCCGGAGCTCAGTGATGGTTTGCACCGTGCTGTGAATTCACAGACTCAAATAATTGTCGAGATCAATTGTAAGCTTGGGACTTTGGCTGAGATTCATTCTTTGGCACAAAAGATGGATGCCATCAAGAAGAGAGTGGACAAATCAGCACAGATTGGGATAGATTAACGTCCATTATTATTGGGATTCTGAGAGGTTGAGGACCAGCAAACTGTAAGACAGAGAGGAAATTATCTCTGTCTGACCCCAAAACAATTTCTAATCGGAATCTGGCGTCCTTGAGCCTGCAAGTCTCCAACGTAAACTCCCCCCTCAGAAGATATGTGGAATGTGCCGTCGCTATGGCAACTCAACTCTGCCTGCTTTCCCAGCCTGGGCGGGACAGCGGGAAGGCCGCCGATGCATCCAGGGTCACTGTAACCCTCCAACCCTCCAACCCTCAATGCTCCTCCCCCTATCCACACTGAGGTGGCATGCACTGCTTCATCGTGGCTGCAGGAACTGAAGTTGGGATAGTCCCAACCCACCACCCCTCCTAGTGGACACTTATGTTGTGTTGTCTGAAGTCTGTTGCATATCTCTGCCTGAAGAGTTTTTTTTTTTTGCAGTGCCTTTTTTTCCCTCCACCTGAACCAACCCTCATGTAACCCTCTTATCTCTATTAAGGTAGCGCGACTCAGGGTTGCGAATGACCACAGTCGCCAGTTCTTGTCATGTGTCTTGCCCATGTATATCTGATCTCTGAATTGTGTGTACTGAAACTCTATTTTCCCTCTGGAATTAATAATTGATTTGATTGATTTGAATTGAGTTTATTTTTACATATTGCTCATTTAATCTCAGTTTCCTAAGCATCCAGGGATGTAGAAGGACATGAAAACAGAAGCCAAATCAACGAGGAAAATGTCTCAACATTTACAGAAAAAGTAAAGAGGTTAGTTTTGCACCAATGAGCATGAAAATCTTTACCTGCTGCTCAGCCTGTCACTTCTCATGCATACCTTTAATGCTTACTCTCCTGTGTGTAACTCCTTTCAGATGAGTTGAATGTGTCATACACTTTACATCAGCCGAGTGCACGGATTAGCTACAGAAGAAAAGCCGTCAGCACTTACTGGTGTAGTTGGACAATTTCTCACAAAGAAACTTCTCTGTCTTATTTTTCAGTTTGATCAGCTGGTATTTTTCCATCCGCTCCAACACTGGCTGAGTGCAGCGCTTTGAGACTAATCATGTTGGATAAAACTGCCTTAAATTAGAAACAAAAGAAATGTCGAAATGGAGTCTTTTTAAATTTAAGTTGATGAGGTGGATTTTGAGGTTCTGACTCATAAGACAAGCACTGACAGCAGCTCCTATTCCTGTCAATAATGAAGTAAAAAAAAAAAAACAGCCAGCTGACAACACTGTCAAGTCTGACTTATAGCATAAAAATTGTCCAAAATTCACTGTTTGTCTTTCGGATGGAAATATATATATTTTTTTACTTGCCTAAAAATAAAATAAAATCACTCATTGAGAAAAATGTTTTTAAATGTTCGAGTTGGCAAAAATATGGTGTAGCTCATATTTTACGTGAATGAATGAAAATCATTACAGGTCAATAAAAATTACTGAGTGCATTTCACATTTTGGCTGTTATCGCAGAGCAGTTAATTAATCAGTTGATTGTTAGGCTGAATAAAACTGATTAAAAATAAAGTGAAATGCTCCCACCCACTCATTTGCAAAATGATCGCCATAAAAAAACAGCTGGGAGTTTTGGATTGTAATTAAAGCTTTTTTTATATTCAAAACTAAATATTTAATCAAAATAAGAATTAAACGATTACTGCCATAGCATCGTGATTGGGATGAAATTAGACAGATGGAAATAGTAGGAGTTAAAGGGCTTAAGGTGTGTTATATGTAGCAAACTAATAGGTTTAACAAGATATAGTGAGCTGATAGTGATTTCCGTTTCATAAAGGAAGGTCTTTTTGAGACCAGCAAGATCACCATGGCAACTCATGCTCAACGTAGCCTGCTTGGAGTGTAAAATGCACCATTGAGTTTTGTTCTGATAAAATCCTAAAGACTGCAAAAATATTTGTCAGACAGCAGGATGGATGTTGATGCCCAGTGTAACTGGTTTAAAACACTCTGGACCAATGATGACGATCAAATTATAACATTATATTCAGAAAGATGGGATCTTAAAAGGCTGCCAGTGTACCATCAAGACATAGATCAGCTATTGGCATTTTAACAATCAAATTTTATCAAACATTTATTTTCCACCATCCTTTAATCCATTAAATATTTCATTCACAGCACATGTGGTTAATTTCTAGGCAATTTTTCAAGATTGCTTGAGTTTGTTTAGTTGTGCCACCATGTTGCATTTTTTTTTAATTTACTTATTCTTATTTTCTATTTTATAATGTAACCAACCTCTGAGCGGTTTTATGTTGTGCATAGTAGAAACAACAAAAGAAAAACAACAACAACTAATGACAAACCAAGGTGCCGCTCCAACTCAAGCACTCAGCTTGGCTCCCATCAGGCTGCCACCACTGTGACACGTTTAAAACCTGGATGTGTAAAATAATTAACAGATCTTGGATCAGTCTAGCCAGGCGAGCCATCATATAGTATATGTAAACATATAGTAATGTAGGATTTCTCCGTCACAGCTGTGGTGCTATACCGGCCCAACGTCTCTCTACAAACATACAGCGCTGTGATTGGGTAGATCTAATTCTGTTCAGGTTAATGGTTGACCTGCAGAGCAAAACCTTTTTCAAGTGCTACGGTTGGTCTAGATTTCTAGGCTATAGGTCAGTCAGGGGCACTGCAAAAAGCGCAGCTTTAATGATATGATTAAGTTGTAGCAGCTCCAGCAGATAGGCCCAAACTCCCCTTTTCCGGTGTTACGTATCCAAGGGGTCAATTTTCACCTACATATTGACCACATAATAACCTTTCATTTGCAGACAAAAACCCACTATCTATCTGGCCTCCAAATCCAGAAAGTTCTGCTCAGTGCTTGTTTGCATAGAAGACATAACAAAATTGTCAAGGTCTCCTGCAAAGGTCCTGCAGTCTCTGCGTAAAAGCCAGACTGCTGATTCCTCACCCTAAATAAAAATCTTGAAGCTCCTACAGGACTTTAAAAGTCATAAACTTAAATAATCATGTGAATGTGAATGAACAAGAGGTTTAAATCAAATGTTTGAATAATCTGTGCTTACATCAATTAATGTAAAATTAATATTGTTTTGACAATGATCCACTTCAGATCTCATCCAGATCAGTATGTGTTTGATTTAACAAGTTAATCAATATCTATACTCATACACATTACATCAAGATACTTATTAATGGTAATATTTACTTCCTATAAATGTTTTAAAGCATTCTCATTCACAAAGTACCGACCACCTTTGTATCTGGAGAAGTCGTGTCTTCTGAGGAATGTTTGGATAAAGCCCATTATAACGTGTCAAATTCTGATTTCCCACATATTTATCAACAGTGTGGTTCAATAAAACAAGAATTACTTCCCGATTAATTCAGTTTCCAGCTGAGAAGCCTCTTTTGAAACCATCTCCTGTGACCTACAGTCAAAGCCTCTCTGCGACGCTGCGAGTGATTTACAGACAAAACAACTCTTTTCAGAGCTACTTCACATCTCCGACATCTAACCTGCAGACCCCGGGTTGAATCTCATGGCCGGTGAAGCTGAATTCAGAGGAAGATATTAATCTCTGAGTATTGTGGTTTTGACGTCTGGTGACCTCACGACTCAGACCACACCCCTCCGGACCGGCAGGAGCAACTCACACCACGGGTATCGTACGCCTGCATACTGGTGTCAGATGAGTTTAAATAAACAACTCTCTAGTTTATAAAAAACAAATTAGTTTACAACCCAGACTTCACAAACTCCCTCAGATACAAAGAAGGGTTTTGCTAAACATCTAGCTTCCATCACAACATTTCACACATCACATTAAATCACATCTCATTATTCATATCTTGTCATTTACAATCATTAGTTTAAGAAAAATAATTAAATTAATTTTATAAACTATATACCTGACTCAGTCTGAATTAATATCAAGTGTGTTTATGGTCCCTGAACAAGAAAAAGAAGCCTAGAATCTTCTGTTTAAACATTCAACGATCAATCAGGTTGATATTTCATTTCATATGGAATCATCACATCTTATTGGTCATTTTCAATCAAGTGTAAATTGTAAGTTTACACCTGGCAACCTCCACCAGCTCCAACGGCAGGACTCCTGCTAGATACAATGCCTCCAGCATGTCCCGGGTTGACCTGGGGGCCTCCTGCTGGCTAGACATGCCTGAAACACCTCCCCTGGCTGAGAGGCATCCAAGCATTCTCACAAAATGCACAAACCACCTCAACGGGTTCCTTTGGAACATGGTCATGGATCTCTATGGCTGAGCTACCTTGCATCTGTGATTTTGCTCTTTTGGTTATCACCATGACCATAGCCTCTACGCCCCCATGACCTGGACTTGGATTATCAGGTGAAAAGGGAAGACCAGGCAGGAAGATGATCATGTTGTTTGAAGAACAGAAAGCAATAGATTATTCGGCCCTAGTCAACACATCTGGCACATTTTTTATTTACAACCAAGTTAGTCCACAGCCAGTAAAAATGTAAAACTGACGAACTGGAGCTACAAGTGGCTTAGCAATTTTTTCTGCTAGTTTTGACGCACATGAGTTCCTTAAGGCAAAAACTCAGAGTGAAATTCTAGCAAAAAAAAAGAGAAAATAAATTGTTCTGCACAAAACTAAGTAAAAACTGCCTTTATGTGAATGCCTTCCTTCCTGAATTCCCCTTCCATATCCTGTAGCAGCAGCAAATTGTATTTTTTTAAATCCCTTTCAGCAGCAACACTGATTGTTGGGAATGCATCCAGTTAGAGCACTTTCTGCAGAAAGAACCATTATTTTTAAGCAGAACTGCCCTCACTGTCTGAAAATGTGCCTTGTTAGCAGGTAGAGTTCAGGTTTAACCTGCAACATGGCCACCTATCTCAGGCGCACACCCACAACAGTTTTATTTAATCCTCCAAACTTCCAGATACTGAAGACCAGCAGAGCTGTCTGACTCGTAGCTCACTCAAATTTAGCTTTTCTTCATGATGTGCTTGCAGGCGTGAAATGTTAAGTTGTGTGGTTTAAACCAATGAAAGCATGACGATAAAAATACATCAGCACTAAAAATAATGGTTCCTCCCATTTTTACTATGTTAAAATTAACTCACTGTGTCTTTATTATCCACTAAGGACAACTAGCAGTTAGAATCACGTTATCCTGAATGATGAAAAAATACTCTTAAAACTAAAATGCTTGTAAATCCAATGCAACTTTCAACAATCCTGACCTTTAAGGGGCCTAAAGACATTATTATCCATCTGAATCTAAGAAAACATGGTTCCATCAGAGATCACGCCTGTTCTTTTCAAACAGCTTTGGTATTTTTCTGGTAAGTTTTTCATCTCAGTTTTGAGGAACTGACACTATTGGAATAGTAAACACTCATGCTAAATGGATAACTAGTGTGTGTGTGTGTGTGTGTGTGTGTGTGTGTGTGTGTGTGTGTGTGTGTGTGTGTGTGTAGGCGGGGGGTTAACGAGGTAAAGCTTCTGGAATCCACCCGTCACTAGATGAATGTTTAACTGGAAACTCAGGAGTGAAAAAAAGGTATTTAAGTCAAAACAGTGAAAGCTAATAATAATATCGACTTTACACAAGAAGACATCAGCAGGAGAGAAGAGTTCAAAGAATTAGATGTATGTGCAGAATGTAAAAAATGTACGGAAATATAAAACAACTCCTCTTTAGGCAAAGAACAAAAACGTTAAAGGGACATTCCACCCAAAATTGAAATTTGGTCAGTTTACATATTTCCCACAGTTAGAAAAGTGGAAAAAAATTTATTTTATTTTAATTTTTTTTACGCACACCGACACGGGTGTCACTCTAATGAGCCATTGCGTCAGTGCTGGCCATGCAAGAACTGGGATGCTTTCAGCTCCCAGGAATTGTGTACAGATCCTTGCAATATGGAGCCGTAGATCATCATGCTGCAACATGAGGTTACGCACATCGTGGAGGTAGCTAAATCAATCAAGCTCAGCGCAACTCGCTGTCAGATTCCTCTCACTGAAGCGAGTGCTTTCCAAAACCATGTCTCTCAGAGACTTGTCACTGACTTGTTCCCAGATTATGAAACTTTGACTTAATAGCGCTTATTCCTGTCTCCAATGTGGCAACGCATCCATGAGCCTGTCTGAGGCAAAGTCCAAAATTTCACATCCTCTTCAGCTCAGAAAGCTCCTTTAGAATCAATTGATTACGCACAAGCTGTCATGACTTGCGGGAGGCGTCTAACCCAAGACATAAAGAATCAACACAACAGCTGAGGTGAGTAAAAATAAAGTCTCTTTATTACAAAACAGGAACAGAAGAAGCACTGGGAAGTCCAGTGAGTAGATCGCCAGTAGATTATAGTCCAGAGTCGAGATCCTGAGATCCTGAGATCGAAGGGGATGGTGGCGAGCCGAGGAGAGCAAGGGAGGGGGTCCAGGTAAGCGAGGTGTGTGAGGCATCGGAGAGGAGATGGGACAAGTACCGTGGAGGAGGATGGGACATGGTCCTGAGGGTTCCGGGGTCTCTGGCGGAGAAGGTGATGGAGATGGTCTGAGGGTTTCTTGGCAGGGCAAAACAGACGAGGGTTCAGTGACGAGTCCAAAGTCATAATCCAAAGTTATCCAAAACACAAAAACTTGCAAGCAAGGCAAAACAAGTACAAGTGGCTGGAGCTAACCAAACTGTAGCAATCATCCGGCGTCGAGTAGTGTCTCCATCCAGGACACCCGGTTACAAATCCAGCGCAGCTGCTGTCCCCTCCGCTCCTCACCTGTGGGGGAAAACCCCCCAGAGATGTTTTATTGAGGAGAGGAGCACTCATGACACAAGCAGGTGACCTTTCAACCTGGTCTCACATGAGACCGGGCTGGACCTGCCCGGAGCAGAAGGACAAGGTTCATTTTGGCCACGGGTGAAATGTTCAGTAAAATTATTTAATTATAACATTCTGAACACACTGGTCAGGTTGTTTGGAACAGTGCTTGAAGTGCGCACACACACACACACACACACACACACACACACACACACACACGCACACACACACACACACGCACACACACACGCGCACACACACACACACTGCATCATGACGCAGAGGGACAAAATTGTTTTATTTATTGAGTATATGGTCAAAGTACCTTGTGAGTATAAGCTTTTCAAGATTGAAGACCTTTTGTGTGAGAACCGATTCTGACACCAGCTAAAGAGAGAAAACCCATTAGTCAGTAAATATTTATAGGTGGACAGTTTTCCTATTGGTGGAGTTATGACATGTGTGTAATAAAAACGGTTTGATTTTTAACATCTTTGCACATGCTTTTATGTTACCCCCGCCTTCACACCCTACCAACAAGGGGTTATAACAACCAATAAAACTAGGAACCATTTCAGTGTGTAGATTTAGGCTCTGTAAAAAATTTAAGTAAAGATTCCATTTCCCTTTATGCAGAGAACCAACCAACATTTCTGTTCCCATCACTGTGATTAGAAAAGTGTTATCCAATGCTACTTACATATGTGTCATCATACAGCAGGGACTGCAGAAGCTCGGGTAGAGCGGGTTGTCCAGTAATTTGAAGGTTGCACATTCGATCCTGGCTCTGACCAGAGAGTGCTTCTGTTGTGTCCTTGAACAAGACACTTATCCCATCTTGCCTCCTGCTGGTCAGCGGGCTTTGCCTCTGTCAGTGAGCCCCAGGGCAGCTGTGCATACATCGTAGCTCATCCTCACCAGTGTGTGAATGGGTGAATGACTGTGTTGAGAAGTGTCTTGGAGGTTTGTAGAACCCCAAGAAGCTGCCATACAAATACAGGCCATTTACCATCATAGCACAAAGTAAAGTACACAACTGAAATAAAAGGTTGATTTCACCCAGTTTCATGTAAAAATGCACAAATTCTGTTCACCAAAATATTAAAGGTGTGGGAAACTCATTTTAGCAATACGTTTGTATTGGTTGGTGATAGGAATGAGTGCCTTTCAAGCTGTTCTCGGGGCAAAAAATGCCCAGAAATGCTTGGATCAGCAGAGACAAGTCTGCCACATCAGAGGAGATTGAACACAGGATTTTGAGTCTTATTTTCTGATATTTGAGCATCTTACCCCTGATTGGTTAACAGCAACAACTCTACCACTGACTCAGTTTGCTCTGTGACATTGATGCTTTATCTCCACTAATAACCCAAGTCTAAAAGAGCTTCGGCTGTGTGGTTGAGTTGCTAATGCTAACAATTAGCTTCTGCTAGCCCAGACGTCCCCTGCTGATTCTGGACAACAACAACAGCCTTCCCCGTTGCAAGCTAGCACAAGTTAGTCCATGTGACTGATTGATGTAGATCTGTCAGGTTTTTCACACCCTAGAGGTAGGTGTAGGAGGTTATTTTCATGTTCAGCCTGCATGAAAAACTCAGAGTGACTGATTATAATCAGAAACATATCATTAAAAAATGTTTTATCAGAGAACAACACTTCTACACTGCAGTTTTGTTAAAGATTAGGGATTAACACAAGTTTAATCAAGTGTACAAATCTAGTTTCTTTTAATCTTTCACAAATGACTTGATTCAGTTCAATACAAACAGTTTCGTGACTTTCCATAAAGAAACCCCCCCGAATGAATCATCTCAGCTCTCTGCAGCAGCTATGTATTTCTTCTTTTTCATGGTGCACATTTCTGTCAGTGAGCTCTCTGCACACGCTTTGGCTGATTCAGTCTAAAAGCAGTAAACAGGTGGTAGTAAACAAGACTACTATTTCTGAGCGGGGTTCTTTGTTTCCAAAACGATGAGTCCATCAAGCCAATCACGCGCATGTCGACAAATGGATGTTGATAAAAGCAGCTACACTGATGGGGTCACGTCTATGAAATAACAGAATAAAAAAAAAACATTTGCAACTTAACTGCAGGCATAAGAGAACAAGACATTTAGTACAGAACATTTGAGGTTTCTGCCCATAAACATGAGGCGCAGATGAGGGAGCGTCAATGTTGATGAATTCTAGTAGGAGGTAAATGTCAAACGTAACTGTGGGCGTTGAGCATCACGAGCCTGGTTTTCAGTGCCATTTTTTATTCATATTTAAAAGATGCAAATTAGAAGGTTAAAATGTTTTCATTCCATTAAATTAGCATCAACTTTATTGTTTGTGGGACAAAGCCACTCACCGGAATGGTGTTTTTATTAGCCGAGAGGAAATCTGCAAGTGGCCAGATACATTACAATAATCCTAAAGTGGTAGATATGAAACAAAGCCTGCACTGTCTTGCTAAACTAGTGGTTTACCTGTGGGTTAAAAATGGATTTGCACCATTTTGTTGAAATTCAGCTAAAGAACCAGGGAAAGTCGTTGAGTGAATTACAGCATGGGAGTAAAACCAGGCCAGTCCTAGAAGAGACAGAAGTCAAACAGCTGTCAGGGGATTCAATTATGGTCGTGTTTCTGTGGCACACTCAAATGTTATGCCTCCCTCTCTCCCCCCTGCTCCCACCGCCAACAAACCATCTCCTCGCCACACTCAAGTTTAGTCGTGTTGCCTGCAGCGTTTGTGCATATTTGAAAGTATTGCCCGAGGTAAAAAACGAGGCTGGCATTTCTCCTTCAAGAGAAGCAGTCCAACGGTGTCACAGAGTCCCAGCCTGTAAAAAAAAATATATAAAAATATATATATAAAGAAGATTTTGAATACAGAAATGCCTTCCTGCCTTTGTCAATGCTTAAGTGCTATGTTGCAGCAGGTTATGAATGTTGTAGAAAAGACAGAAAAACAAATATTCAGCTTAAACCAGTTGCGACAATATTTGAAGTTTTCTAGGTCATTGTTTTGTTTTCCTTTTTATGCTGATTGGGTTTGAGGATTCAAGAAGTTTGAAAAAAAAAAGGAAAAATTCACTAGAAGAATTTAAAGAGGTCCTTTACTCACTTCATCTTTTAACACATTTGCAGTGGTCTCTGGTAAGAATGAATGCCTTGTAAGTCGTACCCTGGGGAGAAAAAAGCCCAGAAGCACCTGCATGGAGAATTCAACTGGAGGAAAGGTGTCTTCAGACAGCAAGATTTTGAGTCTTATTTCCGGATATTTGGACATCTCACCTCTGATTGGCAAACAGCAACATGACTCTACCACCGACTGTTTGCTCTGCGACGCTGATGCTTTCTCTCCACAAATAACAAGTCTGAAGGAGTTGTGCTGTGTGGTGGAGTTCCTAATGCTAATGGTTAGCCTCTAGTAGTTGAAAGATTCTCTGCTTTTTCCTGGATGCTAAAAAAACAGCCTTCCTTGTCACGAGCCAGGATGGGTGAGTCCATGAAGGTTAAGTGACAGTGACAGTGTGACATAGAGCTGTCAGAAGCAAATGCAGCAGATAGGTGTAGGAGACTATTTTCATGTTCAGCCTGCATGTTAATCTCAGCATGACCGATCATTTTCAAAAATAATAGGTAAAAATGGTTTCTGAGTGAAGGACCTCTTTAATGACTTAAATCGAAGCAATGCTAATTACCTAGGCAGAGATGACGGCACTGTCACGTTCCCCACTCATGTGTGGCCGTAAATGTGCTGTTTTCTTTTTATTATTATTATTGTGTTTGTTTAAAATGGCGCATTTAATTTCTAAACAGTTAAGGACACACCGGCGCAAGACATCGCTGGAGGGTGGCGTCCCCGTTGCTGTGGAGACGTGCCGGGATTCCCTCGCTGCGGACGTTCTCTCCGATGACGTCACGGGGAAGTCTCCGCTCCGAATTGCTGCAGTCACACCTGCAGCTCATCTTGGACTGAGTGTGTTTGTTCCCGAGAGGGGATAAAAGGAACGCTGGATACACGCCCGGGGAGCTACTCCTAACCCATGAGTAGTCTCCATTTCTGCTCCGTTCTGAACACCCTGACTTTAGAATACAATTGTGCGCGCGTTTAGAGGAAAGCCTCTGCATGGTATTCTGTTTAAGCTTGAGTCAGTGGTTTGTAGCCAATTGCTTCACTCTAGTATATGTGCCTGGACAGAAAACTAAGTATTCTCTGTTCTTTAAAAGGTTCTTTTGTTTGGCTTCAGAGAGCCGTTTGGGTTACAGAAACTCTTACCAGCCCAAGTAACTATTTCATTTTAAAAGCTACCTGAGACCTGTTGATTAGTCTGTTTTCCAGCTTTTAATTAAAAGCTGTGATTTTTCTTTATTAACTGTTTATTTGACTCAGGCGTTTTCTTTGTTGGGCTGTGTCTAGTAGATTGTGTTAGAACCTCCAGCCCCAAGAACATGTGTAAGTTGTGTAACAAAAATAAGGTGTGTTTTGATTAAATAAGGAACATATTTTTATACCCAGGTTTCTTTCTCATCTGTTCTCATCTTTTCTCTGTCCTCTTAGCTTCAAAAAGGGGTAAAGCATAAGTAAAAACCTAACAAGTGGGGGCTCATCCGGGATTTTTGTCTTCTGCTACTACTCCTCCTTTTCCTCTTTTCTATTGCTGTTGCTAATCTTTGCTTGGGTAGAGAAAATATTTTTCCGTGCAATAACATGTCTGGGTTTGAGTTGCAGGCCTTCCTAGAGTCCCCTTCCCGTAGACAACTGGAGACATGTCGGAAACAGGATCTATTGGAGGTAGCTGCTCACTTGGGTCTCCCTGGTGCTCAGCAAATGCTGAAGAAGGACCTTAAGGAGCAGATCGTGCTCACCATGGAACAGCTAAAGATGCTATCTCCTTTGTCTGATCCTGCTGTTTTGCCTTCACAGCTAAAGGGGGACATTGATGAAGGTGAAGAGGATGCTGATGGCGCCACAGCGGGTGGTGGAGAAAAGGATCCGGCTGATGGGAGACAAACTCCAAAAAGGAGTGAGGGACAAAAGACTCCTCCATTATCTCTCCCTCGTTATGACCCGTCTTCCTCAGAGTCCAGGACCAGTTCTCCTGACACCGCCCGGCTACAATTGCGGTTGGCTCGTTTGAAGCAGGAGGCAGAGGACAAGCAGCGGCAGAGGGACTTTGAAATGCGGAAGCTAGAACTGGAAGCTGAAACGAAGATTAGGCTCCGACGGTTGGAGCTGGAGATACAGGCGCAACAGCCAGTCCACAGAAGGGACGTGCCTGACACAGGACTGGGGATGGTTCCTGAGCGGCCGGATGTCGGGAAGTGCATGACGCTGATGCCACCATTCCGGGAGGCCGAAGTGGACAGCTACTTCACCGCGTTTGAGCGCTTAGCGACGGCGCTCTGTTGGCCGCGGGAAGTATGGCCTCTTCTTTTACAATGCAAATTGAGTGGGAAGGCGCAACAGGTAATGGCATCTCTGTCTGTACAAGATAGTTCTGACTATGATACAGTTAAAGAAGCTGTGTTGCACGCATATGAACTTGTACCTGAGGCTTACCGTCAGAAATTTAGGTCTCTAAGAAAAAGGGATGGGTCTCAGACATTTGTGGAGTTTTCTAGCGAAAAAAGCTTATTGTTTGATAAATGGGTTTTGGCGTCTAAAGTAACTACGATATCAGAGCTGAAGGAGCTGATTCTTCTTGAAGAATTCAAGCGTTGTTTACCGGAAAGGATTGTTTTGTATCTAAACGAACAAAAGGTGACAACTTTGTCTGCTGCTGCCATTTTGGCTGATGAGTTTGCTCTTACACATTGTATTAAAGTTGAAGACAGAGTACGACACGAAAGACACTATGCTGTGAAACCAAGAACGCCAGGAATTTCTGGTATGAGAAGTCCTCCACGCTGTTTTTATTGTCACAAACCAGGACATGGGGTTAAGGATTGTTTACTTTTGAAAAAGAAAAAGGACAGATCTGATTCAGAGCGGGAGGTTGCCTTTCTTTCTCAAACTTTGCCCAAATCTAGCAGGAAGATGTTAGACAAGACCTTTGAGCCATTTGTGTTCAGTGGTTCAGTGAGTCTGGGTGACAATGAAACGTGTTCAGTGCCAGTGAAAATTCTTAGAGACACTGGTGCCTCACAGACCCTTATTTTGAACAGTGTGCTACCATTTAATGACACAAGTTTCACAAATGTCTCTGTCCTGTTAAAAGGATTAACGTCAGAGGTTGTTTCATGCCCCTTACATGAGATAAACCTTAACAGCGAACTCGTGTCTGGGAGGTTTAAAGTGGCTGTTTGTTCGGCTCTGCCCGTTGCTGGCATTGCTCTACTCTTGGGCAATGATATTGCAGGAGGCGCTGTTGTGCCCACACCTCAGGTGTTGGAAAACCCTATGATTTTGGAGTGTAGTAAATCACCGCCAGGTATCTCACCTGCTTGTGTAGTCACAAGATCAAGTGCTAAAAAGGATGTTGAGAATCTACTGAATGTGTCCGCCTTGTTTGAAGGGTCTGGAACCCGGCCTTTGTTTCATGATCAGCCTCAGGAAACAGTTCCTGTGGAAGATGTCCCAGAAGATTCTTCAGAAAGTCAAGATGATAAAGATCTGATTTCCCAAACTACATTGATTACAGAACAGAAAAGGGACAAAGCGTTGGATAAGTGTTTCTCTGCTGTAAGTGATTCTGAAGAAAAACCTGTAGGATATTACCTTCAAGAAGGTGTTTTAATGAGGTATTGGAGAAATCCCAGAGCGGAAAAGGCTCCCTGGGGTAGAGTAAGCCAGGTTGTCATCCCTCACTGTTTTCGACATCAAATCATAGCCCTTGCTCATGAAAGCAAATGGTCAGGTCATTTGGGTATTAAGAAAACTTACCTTGCTGTGTTGGATCATTTCTTTTGGCCAGGGATGAAGAAAGATGTTGCTACGTTTTGTAAACAGTGCCATACCTGCCAACTGGTGGGAAAGCCTAACCAACCCATTACCAAAGTGCCTTTATCCCCAATCCCAGTAATAGGAAATCCATTTGACCACATTGTTGTTGACTGTGTGGGTCCACTGCCCCGCACGCAAACAGGAAAGAAATACATGTTAACCATAATGTGTCGAGCTACTCGTTTTCCAGAAGCCATCCCATTGTCTTCTGTTACAACTAAGTCCGTCATTAAAGCTCTGAATGGGTTTTTCTCACTTTTCGGGTTGCCAAGGGTTATTCAAACTGACCAAGGCTCAAACTTTACGTCCGACCTGTTTAAAAAGGTGGCAGAATCATTAGGAGTTAAACATATCATGTCATCACCCTACCATCCTGAGTCACAAGGTGTGTTGGAGCGTTGGCACCAAACCTTCAAGAGCATGCTGAGGAAGTATTGCTACAGTACTGGTCGTCAGTGGGATGAGGGAGTCCCATTTTTACTGTTTGCAGCTAGAGAAGCGTCCCAAGAGTCATTGGGGTACAGTCCTGCTCAGCTTGTGTTTGGCCACACCCCCAGAGGTCCGTTGCAAGCTTTGAAAGAGCGCTTTTTACGGTCTCCAAGTTCTAAGAAAGCCAAGGTGACTCGGTATGTCAAACTGTTCAGGAGTCGTCTGCGTCATGCCAATGAAGTGGCTCGTGAGCATCTTAAACACGCTCAGAGTTCCATGAAAGTTAGCTTTGATAAAAGGTCTAAACATCGTGAACATTTTCCTGGAGATCAGGTTCTAGTTTTAACGCAGACATCAGGGGATTCTATGACCACGCGTTTTGAGGGTCCGTTTGAGGTTAGTCATAAAGTTGGCAACAACACCTATGCCATAAAAACACCAAAACGTAGAGGATCTGTGCGTGTGTGTCATAGCAACTTGCTAAAACCCTATGTTTCTCAGGTTACCCTTCAGAAGGTGTCCAGTGATGCCCCGGTGTGCGCAGCTGGTGTCATCTCAACATCTCTGAATCCAGAGGAGCAAGGAACAAGTTCTTTTGCCATTATGAGTCCCCGCCTGACAAACTCGGCGGCGTTGAGTAAGCTGGATGAAAAATTATCACATTTGGACAGTGGACAACGTGGTGACCTATATGTGCTCGTTAACTCTCATTTGAGTTTGTTTTCAGATATTCCTACTCGTACAACTGTGTGTTATCATGATGTAGTTCTTACAGAGCCCACACCTATTAAGCAGCATCCTTATAGGGTTAGTCCGGATAAGAGAGCACTGATGAAGCAGGAAACCGACTACTTGATACGGAATGGGTTGGCCATTCCAAGCTGTAGTCCATGGAGTTCCCCGTGCTTGATCGAGAGGAAACCTGATGGTTCCCCACGATTCATCACTGACTACAGAAAGGTGAATGTAGTGACAGTCTCTGATTCTTACCCTTTGCCTAGAATTGATGATTGCATCGATAGGGTGGGGATGTCAACCTTTGTTACCAAGATTGACCTATTGAAAGGTTATTGGCAGGTTCCTTTAACCGATGCAGCATCAGAGATTTCGGCTTTTGTCACACCAGACGCATTTTTGCAGTATACTGTCATGCCATTTGGCATGAAAAATGCTCCTGCCACTTTCCAGCGTCTTATTAATACGGTGACAGCTGGTTTGGATTGTTGCAGTGCTTACCTGGATGACCTTGTTGTCCATACTACTTCGTGGGAAGACCACATGAAAACGTTGACAGAGTTATTTGATCGCTTAGCTGCTGCACGATTGACTGTAAACTTGGCTAAGTGTGAGTTTGTAAGAGCCACGGTCTCTTACTTGGGTAAAGAAGTGGGGCATGGTTTTGTGAGGATGCTTTCTGACAAAGTTAAATCAGTCTCTGAGTTCCCAGTTCCAAGGACCAGGAGGGAGCTACGACGTTTTTTGGGAATGGTCGGATATTACCGGTGTTTCTGTAACAACTTTGCTACGGTGGTCTGTCCTCTTACCCAATTATTAAGTCCCAAGGTCCCCTTTAAATGGAACCAGGAAGCTCAGGCAGCCTTTACTTCTTGCAAGCTTCTTTTGACCAATGCTCCTATCCTGAAAGCTCCAGACTTGGCTAAACCTTTCTTTATGGAAGTGGATGCGAGCCAGGTGGGAGCAGGAGCTGTTCTTTTGCAAAATGATGAGAATGGTTTGGTTCATCCTGTTGCTTATTTCTCAAAAAAGTTCAGCCCTTGTCAGACCCGTTATTCAACCGTAGAGAAGGAAACCTTGGCATTACTGATGGCATTACAACATTTCCATGTTTATGTAGGTTCTGGTGACAAGCCCCTCACGGTTTATACAGACCATAACCCATTAACGTTTTTGGCCAGGATGTTTAATCACAACCAGCGATTGATGAGGTGGGCTCTATTGTTACAGGAGTTTCATCTGGTGATTAAGCATAAGAAGGGAACAGAGAATGTAATGGCTGACTGTTTGTCACGTGTTGCAGAAGTGGATGAAGGAAAGATAGAGTAGAGTAGAGTTCTGGAAAGTTTATTGTAAACAACAAACTTGTTTTGTTGTTGGGGGGTGTCACGTTCCCCACTCATGTGTGGCCGTAAATGTGCTGTTTTCTTTTTATTATTATTATTGTGTTTGTTTAAAATGGCGCATTTAAGTTCTAAACAGTTAAGGACACACCGGCGCAAGACATCGCTGGAGGGTGGCGTCCCCGTTGCTGTGGAGACGTGCCGGGATTCCCTCGCTGCGGACGTTCTCTCCGATGACGTCACGGGGAAATCTCCGCTCCGAATTGCTGCAGTCACACCTGCAGCTCATCTTGGACTGAGTGTGTTTGTTCCCGAGAGGGGATAAAAGGAACGCTGGATACACGCCCGGGGAGCTACTCCTAACCCATGAGTAGTCTCCATTTCTGCTCTGTTCTGAACACCCTGACTTTAGAATACAATTGTGCGCGCGTTTAGAGGAAAGCCTCTGCATGGTATTCTGTTTAAGCTTGAGTCAGTGGTTTGTAGCCAATTGCTTCACTCTAGTATATGTGCCTGGACAGAAAACTAAGTATTCTCTGTTCTTTAAAAGGTTCTTTTGTTTGGCTTCAGAGAGCCGTTTGGGTTACAGAAACTCTTACCAGCCCAAGTAACTATTTCATTTTAAAAGCTACCTGAGACCTGTTGATTAGTCTGTTTTCCAGCTTTTAATTAAAAGCTGTGATTTTTCTTTATTAACTGTTTATTTGACTCAGGCGTTTTCTTTGTTGGGCTGTGTCTAGTAGATTGTGTTAGAACCTCCAGCCCCAAGAACATGTGTAAGTTGTGTAACAAAAATAAGGTGTGTTTTGATTAAATAAGGAACATATTTTTATACCCAGGTTTCTTTCTCATCTGTTCTCATCTTTTCTCTGTCCTCTTAGCTTCAAAAAGGGGTAAAGCATAAGTAAAAACCTAACAGGCACACTCGTCAAAGCATATTGACACAATCTAGTCTCTAGAGTAGACTCATGGGGGGGGGGTCAAAAAAGAAAAGAGTGTCGAGTCTATATGTTGAAAGTAATTTAGGAATCAGAAAATCGAGCTGAAGAAAATCAGAGAGGAGTTATTTTTGGTACAGGTTTGGACGGTAAAGTAGGGCTGGGCGATGTGACCTCAATCAGTATCACCAGATTTCAAGCAGCTCACCTCGAAAGCGATAAACGATCAAAATCTAGTCATACGTCAGCAGTTAGAGGTAGATTTGTTATTTTTTGTTTTTTCCCCCGTGTCCTGTCTGGCTGTGAAGCAAACAGAATTAATGTCTGAATGCTGGTGACAAGCCTTACAGATTTACTCTCAGGTGGAGCATCAAAGCTTCTGCTTTAATGTTACGTCTGATACTTAAAACTTTATTGTTATTGTTTTTTGAATGCTTTATAATTCCGGCCAGACACGGAGACAGAGGTGCAAGAGAAAGGAAGAAACAAAAAAGGGGGGTTTCACAAAAATAAACAATCAATGATGAACAAGAGTCTGCTTCTAGACCAGTAGAAAGAGAAAAATAAAATAAAAAAGGGGACACACAGCAATACAACAGGAGCAAGCTATCACTGCGTCAACCTAATGAGGAAATATAAAAATCAACATTGTTTTACTGAACAATCACATGATAACTCACAGTGCATTTAGAGCCAACCACAACCACAGACGTGTTGAAAATGCCCAAGTCCATACTTATGAGAGCCCCATATGAGCACCTGTGTGCATACCCGCACTTGTATATGTAAGGTTTCTCTATAGGAGCATCCAATAGAGAGTGTGAGGGGCCACAGATCTACCCCCCAAAGATGTGTAGGAGATGGAAGGAGCTCCTACACAGATATCAGCGGCATGCCCACAGGCTCACCTGCAGCCTCACACCCCCAAGCCGGCCGAGCCCGGAACCCAGCTACCCGGGACCCAGGGGCGACCTGCTCCGCCCGGGAATCAGATCCCACCAGGCAGCCACCGGGATCTATCAGGCAGACTCCAAAAATCTTAAACCCCCTGACCCAGGAGCCGCAAACACTCAGGCAGACCAAGGCACCACACTCCACACCAAATGTGGCAGGAGAGGGGAGGAGTCCAAGACCCCTCCTGACATATACAGCCATTCACAGACACAGTCACACACTCCCTCCCTCATGCGCACACATACACATACAACCTAACACTTACAAAATGAACCCACTCACGCTCCCCATACACACCATATTCACTCTGGTCCCGCTACTGCTGCACAAGGGGTACAACCATCACTGGTTCCCAGAGTTTTCTCCTTTCTGCTGGGGTGATGATGAGCAGGCACCTCCGCCCAACGCTGAGCAAAGCATCCCACCACCCCAGATCCCAACAAGATGGCCAGATCCCCCTCCTAGTCTCCAGCCCCGGCAAGCCAAGCGACAACAGAGGTGTGCCAAGACCCCTAATCCCCCTCTGCCTGCTCCAGTTCAGTGTTAGTGCGTGTTGATGAGGTGTATTCATGGCTGTGGTGAGCGGGTAGTGCAGGCAATTGTCTGGCCTATGCCAGCTGATGCCACCACACCACCCCACTTGCACCCACAGCCATCTGTGTCTAAGTGCAGTTTAAAATTGGATGTGGGCACCAGCACTCAGGATGAGACTGTTAGAGGTAGATTTGAGCGGTGGCGATTGGGTCGAGTTTTAGTGTTCTTGAAGCAAATGCAGCAATGCCAAAAATGTCTAAATCTGTCCACTGCACTGACGCAATCATTCCCACCCACAGCGCTGAAGTAAACGTTCTGCAAAGCGATGGATTGTCCTCTTAGTTTGCCAAACAAAAGTCCCGTACAACCAAATTAAGCACAAGATGGAGAGATATCCCAGGAGAAACCTAGCCAAGTCATAGCCAAGACATCAAACTTTTTTTTTACCATCGTCAACAGTTTGTTGTTGCAAATTGTATCAAAGTCTTATCTCAATAAGTTTCTGTTTCTGAGTAAAACTTTATAAATAATTGCTACTAGGGCTGCTACAGTAGTCCGAATAAACCGCCTCAGATGCAAGGATGTCTTACAAAACATTAAAGTACCCTTTGAAATTGCTCATTTAGCCGAGCCTGCTCCCCACATTAACCCTGCTACAACACTCCAGGGAATCTGATTACCTACTGTACAGCTCCCATTAACAGTGTCCTGTTTACCTTTTATGCACCAGTAGCAACAGCCCATCCTTTACAAAAAATAAAATCTCACCACAGAATGTAGGATCAGCATTTATCAGAACTGTAAAGAGCACAACTATTCCTGTCGATGGTAAAAAGTAAACACTTATTACCATCAGGTAGTGCATCACAGTTTTTGTTCAATCAAAATACAAGTGACTATTCTATTCATCACACAGGTACATAGTTTTCCCCAGAAAATCACCACTGTTGCGTTAAATAACAGCCTTAAGCTTTATGCTCGACTCTTAACTTAAGAGGACGTTGTGTTCATCAGGCTAAAAAACAAGTTTCTTTACAGTATTTATAGAATCGCAATAGAAAAAGTAGAAGATTAGGTACTTAAAGGTCTTAATGAAGCATAAATACTGCATATGTCAAATGAATACCTGCCATCATTGCAAAGTAACGAGTCTCAGACAAAACGGAAATAATTGCTGTCATCCACATTCATTCAAGTGAAACGGAAAAATCTTTGGATTGTACTTCATGGTCAATTGAACGCTTTTTCAGGATAACTAAATGGGTTTGGCATTTTTAAGTGTATTGACAATTAAAACAAACTCACTTGGTCTTGAGACATTCTAATAAACACGGGCCCACACATTTATCACACGTATGTCAACAACAGAATCAAACACATGGCAGAGTCTTAAGTTTCATTTGTGCTCATGTTTTCTAATAAGGCTGGGCTGTTCTTTATTCATTAGCATGAATTATCAACTTGACGTAGTATTAAGGCCCAGGCAGGCAATAGAAAATTAGATTAGTAAGAATAAACTTTGTGGCAAATTCATTTTTATCATGTCATTCGGCAGAACGTGGTTTCATAACCGCTTTTTAAAAAGGGGAGCCCCAGGGTGTGTTTCAACTAGAGGGGGATCACAATCCTGAAGTCTAGTTTATACTTCGTCAGCAAGGTTGCACTCACATGCACACATATTGTTGTTTTCCATTTATACTTCTCTGTTGCTGTGTCAGTGTTGGGAAGCTATTCTCCTCCAGGGGAGCAGAGGGCGTAGTGCTTTTCTGGGGTATCCTGCAGTCATGTCTCTAGTGTTCATGTTGTGTTTATGTATTTCAGAGCTTTTTAACATGGACACATTGGTCCACTACTTCTCCATGCAGTCACCACCTCTAAACTCACATTTCCCATAATTTTCTGACTTGTACTCCTTTAGTCCCGGGTATTTTAATGTTTATATAATTGGGCGTTCTTCAGTCTGCTCCGTTAGACATGTTCGGCTCTCGTTTAACTTGTTCTTAGGGGGAATGGTGGTGTTGATGAAGTCAAAGGAAGCAGCATCCTGACCAATCACAGGCTTTTGGTCTCAGTCACTTTTGACAGATATTTAGAAAAGTGGGCTCTGCTCCATCTGCCATTGCAAGCCTGTTGGAGAGCCCTTGCAATGACAGGTAATGGCGTTGTATGCCTCCATACCGACGCAGACGGAAAAGTATAAACTAGCCTTGAGTCTCCCTGGTAAAGTCTATTAGGGGCTTCTGAAGAGGAGGATTAGTCAATCTGTCGCTGTCATTGTGTCCTTGGGCAAGACACTTAACCCGCCTTGACTGCTGGTGGTGGTCGGAGGGACCGATGGCACCAGTGCTCGGCAGCCTCACCTCTGTCAGTGCACCCCAGGGCAACTGTGGCCACATTGCATCTCATCCCCACCATGGTGTGAATGTGTGTGTGAATGGGTGAGTGACTGATCAATATCAATATCAAATACAGGCCATTTACCATGTAGTCGAACCTCAGGACCTCCAGGGGTATGGAGTACCAGGCCCTCTGATATGGGCTGTTAGGTCCCTGTATTACCCTGCCAGAGCTTGGTCCGCATTGTCGTCAGTAAATCAGGCTCCTTCTCGGTGAGAGTTGGACGCTGCCAAGGCTGCAATTTTTCAAAAATTCTGTTCACAACATTTATGGACAGGATTTCTGGGCACAGTCAAGGTGTTGAGAGGATCAGTTTAGGTGGCCTAAGAATCAGGTATCTGGTTTTTACAGATGATGTGATCCTGCTGGCTTCATCAGACTGTGATCTCCAACTTTCGCTGGACCTGAAGCAGCTGGGATGAGAATCAGCTCCAATAAATCCAAGACCATGGTCTTAAGTAGGTAAAGGGTAGAATGCTCTCTCCAGGCCAGGAATGTGGTCCTGCCTCAAGTGGAGGAGTCCAAGTATCTTACCAGCCACACTGCTCTGTTTAGGCTGCTGCCCCTGCAACCCGACCCCGGAGAGGCAGTGGAAGATGGATGGGATGGTAGGTGTAAATAAATTAAATAGTAGACAGGCTAATACCTGGAAAAAAGTTTTTAAGCTATACTACCTTTAAAAAAAAGACATTTTTTGTCTCAAATTGTGTCTTCCTTCGGTTGAGTTAAGATTAATCTGACTCTGGGGCAATGCTGAGGCGTGAAAGAATATAGATATTAACATCTAGTCTACATGGGTGCCATTTCAATGTCACGATTGTTGAATCAAATAATTTACAATCAGTTGAATGGCTGTATATGATGAAGTACAGGCTATTAATTAACAAACTGTTGGTTTCCTTTCATTATTATTCCTCTATAAGACTCATGTTGTCACTTCTTAAAAACACAATGACCCCAATCACTGATGGATCACTGTGATTTAAGGTGACACCTCCTCCTGCCAGCAAACATTTTTGCTTCTATTATAGAAAATAAACTCCTCCCTCACTGCTCATTATTCTAGCTGGGTCATGCGCCAGTGAAATGAAATTAAGCAAACCTCTCTAATCCAGTGTCAAGTTTAGGAAGATGCAAGACATGAGGCTGCAGAGGATGAGGTATTCATGGCAGTAGAGGATGTTTTCCCCTCTGTCCAAGCACCAACAGGTGCACACAAAACATTACAATTGCGTCATGATAAATAGAATTTTTGCAGCACATTTGAACAACTTTATTACAGAATCTAATAGCATAACAATATTCTCTAGTCTGTCGATCACATGAAGCTCTGTTGGAGATTTGTGGCATTCCAACAACACAAACAATATGTTTCCACATCTGCCCCTGACCTAAGATGGACTCTTTAAAAAAACAATCATGTTGGAAGGAAGTTTAATATGAAACAGATTTATCTCAGCTGGGTGGGAGGTTGTCAGTGTTTCTCCTTTCAAAATGGTCAAAGAGGGTTGTATGTTGTTTGTTCCAGAGCATGAAAGCCAGTAAACAGGAGTGACCCAGAAGCAATTTCTTGTATCCCTAAGAAGCCAGGGCATCTCTTTGTGGTATACTCTAATATCAGGTGAAGCAGTCTGGAGGCTAATATTGAGCTAACCATGCTAACGGTGAATTAGAAGCAAATAGTCTGTTCTTTTTTGTTAGTTTTTCCCCCGTGTAACTTTACGGCTGTAAAGCAATCAGAATTTATGTCTGACTGCCAAAGACAAGCCTTAGAGTTTTACTCTCACAGGTTGAGCAGTGTAGCTTCAGCTCCTCTGACCAAGGCCTGCTCGCTGTCCCTCGGTCTAGGTGTCGTACCCGTGGGGACCAGGCTTTCTCAGTCCTAGCACCGTCACTCTGGAACCAGTTGCCACCCTCAGTTAGGCTGTCCCCTTCTCTGCCAGTCTTTAAGAATCACCTAAAAACACACCTCCTCCGCTTGGCGTTTCCAGAACATGTTTGATTTTGGCCCTCTATTATGTTGAATCCATTCCAGTTTTCATTGGTACACTCAATCCATCCACTCAATCCATATGTGTTTCACACATTTGTCCTTTACCAGAATGTTTCATCTATCTTGTAATTTCCATTTTGTATTTTGTAATTTGTATTTTGTAATTTGAATTTCTTTTATTGTTGATTTATTCAATATATTTACTTAACTGTACCATGTTCAGCGCTTTGGGCTTCCTGACAGGGTTGCGGAAGGCGCTTTATAAATAAAGCTTTGATTGATTGATTGATTGATATATTTCCTTGCCTGATATCAAAGCTTTATTAGATATTTTTTGTTTAAAACGAACGAACACGGAGACAGAAATGAAAGGAGGGATAGAGAAGGAAGAGTTGGATAGAGAAACATTCACAAAAATAAACAAAGGATGTAGAAGAATCTACTTCTAGACCTGCAGAAAGAGAATAAATGACAATCAACAGAACCAAAATATCACTGCGCCAACCGCATGAGGACATATAACAGTAACAATCTTTAGTGAAAAGCACACGGTAATAATTTATAGTGCATTTAGTGCCAACCACAGCCACAGCAAGCCCCTCAGGCCCGTCCACAGCCACCCCCTCAAGGGCAGGCTGAGCTCGGAACTCAGCGGCCCTGGACCCAAGTGCGCCCAACCCCGGCAGAGACCTGACAGAGGCCGGGGATCCGGTCGGGTTTTCACAGTATCTGTCTGCATTCCTTTGTGGGGGTTTGTTGCCTTGCTGCTCAAGGCTACCAGGGCGTCAGATTTGGATAACAAGAATTTGTTTGGGTCAGGCTGAGAGAGTTTTCCTCTCTGCCTTCAGTCTTTAAACTGATCATTCCAGTCCTTCAGTGAAGCCAATTTGGGGTTTTTAAACTTGTCCATACCATCCGGTGACTCTCTCCGAGATGACATCCATTTTGCACACTAATACCGGTATCGCAGCTAAAATATTGTCCAGCTTACAATTCACCTCGAGTAACGTTCCAGTCTGTGAAGTCCACACGGACGGTGCTTTCCGTGGGTGCAGGTCGCCCTCCAATCGCTCCCGTCTTCCCAAATTTCCAGAAAACCAGATATCCTCCCACTCCAATCAGGAGAAATCCAGTGATCATCAGGACGAATATCCGCACGATTTCGATATCCTCGATGGACAGCTGGGAGAGGCATTTTATCTTCCACTCCTTACGGGAATCCAGCATTTATCCCGCCGGGTGTGTCCCCTGTGGACATGTGGGAGCCCCCTGCTCCGTTCTCATTGTTGAAAAAATCTTATCGCATTGAATGACCAGTTTATCAAATCTATGGTTAAAAATAGGGTTTTTCAGAATAAATGCAGAGAAGCGCTCTGTGGGCAGACAGGACAAAGAGTCTTGGGGAAAAAAAAAAGATAAGGGAGCGAAAAGAGAACCATCTGTACTCCACGAATGCCTGAACCGTCTACAGGTGGTTCAGAATGCCTGTGCTTGGCTTCTGACCAAGTCCTCCAAACACACCCACATCACCCCACATCACCCCACTTCTCCTCCAGCTTCACCAGCTGCCAGTCAACTTCAGGGTTCATTTCAAGATCCTGGTTCTGGTCTATAGGGCCTTACATGGACAAGCGCCATCTTACATTGGTGATCTTCTTAGTCCCTACACCCCCAGCAGGTCCCTGAGGTCCAGTGACCAAAGCCTACTGGTTGTGCAGCGCACCAGGCTAAAGACCAAAGGTGACCAATCATTTGCTGCTGTGGCCCCCAGAGTCTGGAACTCTCTCCCCCTGAGCCTGAGATAGGTGGACTCAGTGGACTCCTTTAAAAAACAGCTGAAAACTCACCTATTCAAGTTGGCTTTTATGTGACCTTCATATTCAGCTCTTACTATGACTACTTCTTACTTATTCATTTTCTCTTCCCCTTTCCGTACACATTTTTTATGTCACAATTTTTCCTTTTTCTCATTTTATATTTTAACCTATTTTTTGAAATAGCCTTTGTTTCTTTGTTAAATTATTTTTATTCTTGGGAAGTGCCTTGTGAAATTTATCTTGAGAGGTGGTATATAAAAGATTGTTTATTCTTTTCCTTTCTCAATAAAACACCCAGAAGTGACACCACTAGATATGAAAATGTATTTATCTACTGATCCATTTACTGTGTATGTACTTTTTGTTTGTCATCTAGAATCTTCTGGCACTGGGGAAAGCGAATTTATATCTAGAATAATGTCCTGCAGTAACCAACTTTGACCACAGGATGTCATTCTTACATGATGCACCTTCAAACACAACACTTAAAAGGTGTTGTAGTCCAGGTTTAAACACAAACAAGGAACTCAGTCAGCTGAGAAGGAAATATGTTTCAATGTGACCTTCCTACCAACATGACTGAGACATTAGACTGTTTTGTGATTATTTCAGGGTAAAATTATTACTCATTGTAAAGTATTTATATTTATATCATTTCATAATTCTAGCATTATTATTGGTTAACAGCTCTTTAAAATAGTGTACCAAATATGTTTACAGTTACTTTCATCTAATGATAAAAGTACAAAAAGTGGATCTAGGGCATATTGATCTGAAAAAATGTTTTCCTATGATTACTACTGTATATTTAGCAGTTTAGCAAAAGTTACCGTTTTAGAAGAATATTGTTTCCATCCCTAGATGACAGTTTAGAATAATCGCCAAAGCAACATGCCGATGCAAAATCTTGCAGGAACAGTACCAAGCAGCATGCTGGCTTGAAAAGGTAGCTGCAAACAGCAATACCAGTCAAAACAAAATCAAGAGGCCGGCACCTCAGCTGGGAGTGTACTTGCCGAATTTGCAGAAATCAACTCATCTGGGGATTTCTACACCATCTACACAGATTTCATAATGCTGTTGATTGGAGGGACTGGAAACAATCAACAGAGCGTAAGCGAGCAAACATCAGCCTCACTTTCAGCTAATTCTTCCACATGAAAACACATCAGCAGAGGTGACGCAAGTGTATGCAACACTGTGAGGAATAAGATATTTTGCTGTAAAAGATTTAGAATAACTGAGATGTTGCGGAGGACAAATAAAAATCACACATGAAGTATGTTTCCTCGGTTGAAACATGATTATAAAAGTCACTACATTTTACAAATATACTCAATATTCTGATTGCTGTAAGAGAAGCACAGATTCTGGGTTTGAGGGGAAGTTTAATTTCCTGATTCTTGTACAGCTTTGACTGGTTGATAGCAAAATGTGGTCAATTTCAGAAGATCAATAATTAACCCTTACACGCACCTGGTGCATTTTTTGAGCAGACAGGTGTGTTTCTGTTAATATGTTGCTATTCCAATGCATTTTATCTCTTTTTACAGGATGTGTATTCTGGGAGAAATTACCAAAATTAATTAAAAATATTCCCTTACTACATTTAATATAATGCTTAAAGTATTTTATAACAATATCAGTCCTTTGTAAATGTTTGTGCCATTTACTCTCATGTAAATATATTTTTTTAAAGGCTACATATTAGCATTTTTGTGTTCCCAGACCAGTCATAGACCCAATTTTAAGTGTTATTGTTTTTCACTAGATTGTGTATTTGTGTATCAGACAATGCAATCATTAAAAAAAAATGTTATGCCTATTTGTGACACTCCAAGGTGTAGAAAATTCACCCACAATACAAGCCCTCTGCACGACACACACACACAAATATTACTTTTCATTTGTTTGCATTTCTGGTTTTGATCATGCAATAAACGGTGAAATAAAGCGGTCAAATCTCAGAAACACAAATATTTGGTTATATTTTGTGGACTGATGCAAAAGATGAAATTTGTGTAAAAAGTTGGGACTTATGAATTTTTAAATGAGGAAGTTTTGTTTCAACATTGTTTTGTAAACAAAAGCTAAAACATGTTATTTTTTTGTTTAGTTTTTTTTAGAATATATTACACAAAAACTACCAAGTGAGCAAAAATATTTGATGCCCATTTGTGACACTCCAAGGAAGCTACAATTTTATTTTATTTATTATTATAATTTCTAATTTCTTTTTTTTTTACATTTTTTCAAAGATCTGGTTTTGATCATAAACCTGGCAAGAAATGGTTTAAATCTCAGAAACACACAAACATTTTAATATATTTCATGAGAGTTGGAGCTAAGGATGAAGTTTGTGTAAAAAACATTTTACTTGTGAAATAGCATATAATATTTCTTTAGGAGGATTTGTTTCTGCATATTTTAGATAATTAGAAAATGCAAGGATTTTAATACTCTTATGCAAGACAAGTCTTCCATGTGGATGATCTGTCATTGCTGTTAGAACTTCATGGACTGTTTGCATGTCCGGGAAATGATAGGACTTGCATCAGGATGAGATTTCCGTCATACTGCACAGCCTTAGGAGGTAACAGAGAGAAAGGATGGGTCTTAACCACCTGTGAGAAAAATGAGAAGAAACAAATGAACAAACACTTCTTTAATCCCAGAGCCCCAACAAATCGGGCAATTTGAGAATCTGCATTAGCAAGATTTTACTAAGTGTAGGTCCCTTCTCCATTACCCTGGAAACCAAGTCTAATGGTAGTCCACTGGATTATTTAACAGCAGATAACTGGGAATATTTAACTTGCATTCCAAACTCAAAACAAGCTAAATGCATGAATAAATCCCAGTTTGGAGCAGACAGCAACATGAAAATGAGCAAATGAAAAAGTGATGCAGCAGACAAACTCAGCAGCCATAAGCAGTAATCAGCAGCTCCATGAGAACGAAATGGCATAAAGAAGAACAGCAAAGCTCCAACATTAAATCCAATGATATGAGCAGGAATATTGATTCAGCTCTGGAAGCTGCATTCTGTTTGCCTTGAGACCAAGATTAGAGCAAACGATCACATCAGTGAGCTGTGTTCACAACTGTCTGCCAGGTTTAGCAAGCAAATGCAAAAAAGGGGACTTTTAAACAAAACGGAATCAAACCAAAGCTAAGATGTGGCTTAAAACCAATTAAAGTCACAACACAGAGCAGTGTGTGAGTAATCCTGGACCAACACGTGGGTGAAAACAGCAGAAGCCAAGACATCATTAACGAGCAGAGCAGCACCACAGAAGTAACAAACCCACCTTGATGATGAGATGCTGTGTTTTATGTTTTGTTCCTAGCACCCAGACTCTGCTTCCAGCTCCAAGAGCTGTCGGAGGCCACAGGTGCCACAATTAAACTCCAACTAACCTGAGAGCGGCTCAAATATCATAATTCCACTAACAAAGTCTCTTGATGCTCCGCGTTGGCAGGCAGATGTGTTTGCATGTCTGGATATCCGTAACAAGCGTTTCGGCACAAATAAAAGCAAATTAAATCAGGGCAAAAGCATAGAGGCTTCAGTCCAAAATTAGGTTGTGTCACCATCCCTCCCTTCTGATTGGTCAGCCAATTAACTGCTTGTCTGGAGGGTTTCCAAATAATAAACATGCTCCTGTACCAGGGAGGGGTGCAATTAATAATAAGTGTTGGCTGGCTGGCACAACTACTGAGGAATGTGAAGCTGGCACCTGTTATCGCAGGAACAGGAAGTCCCTTTGGTTTTAAGCAGATGCTACATGATTATATGTCTACTATAAAAAAACTCATGAACTTTTGTTAGAAAAACAGATCAGAAACACATTTAGTAATTAATGCTTATTCTAAATTAAAAACTCCTCTTGCGGAGAAGCATTTAGCAATTCACCCATTTTGGTTTTGGGGGCCGATGAAAAGGCACCTATAAGTTAAATGTATTATTATTATTATTATTATTATTATTATTATTAAATGTATTTTTACATTCACTAACAACTTCAGCACAATAAATACTCTAAATAAACTTTATCTAGGTGTCTGACTTTAATACTGAGAAATGCACAGTTAAGTTAAGACAAATAATTAAATTCAGATTTGTGTGCATCAACCAATGTTATTAGTGACATTTTAGCATGAAAATGAGGTGGGAAATGTCTAGACCAGGAAAATTGATCTATAAAAATTGGCAGTACATATCGGCCATCGTCTTACCATGTCTCCTACATATCAGCATCGATATTAGCAATAGAAAACCCAATAATGCTTATCATGTGTCTACATAGAAACTACAGTTTCTTCTTATTTTATTATATATCTTTTATATTCTTGGTCAGTCTTGCACTCTTTTGCTGAGCTGTGGTCATGCATAAATGTCCCTGCTGTGGGTTCAGTAAGGTCGTATGGTATCTTATCTCTAGCTTGAATCAGTGGTGGTGTGTGCACAAATCAGAAGCAATGTAGGATTTTTCTTTTTCTGATTTCCATTTGGCAACGGTGTGCTTAGACCAAAATTAAGGTCTGATTTTTAACTCTCCAATTGTCTAACCTCGAGTTGCTGAATATTGACTTATTCTGACCCTCAGCCAATGTTTTTCAGGGCATCTCTATAGTCAACAGTTTTCATTGCAGAAGTGGTGGAGGAGTTTGGAATGACTTTTTATAAAATTTGCTGAAAAAGGAGCAGATTATTTTCCGTGTCGTGTGTGTCTAAATCCTGGTTTTCCATCACAGAAACAGCGCTACAGACCCGTTTTATTGGAAGTTTTGTCCACTGACACTTTAATGTAAGTTGTGCTTGACGATTTAAATCTGAAGAAGCACTTTCATCTTGGGTGATTTTTTGGTGCTTTGGACTTTTTTATGTCTTTGCGCTGAATATAAGATAAAACTAGATAGAGAGAACAAAGAATAACACTCTTGCAACTTCAGGAGGTGAACTTAAACTCAAGTTAGATCAGAAAAACAATAGTTTTCTGATTATTCAATGTTTTGATGGAATTTGAGGCTAAAAATACTAAATCATTTAGCAGAAATTAACAGCGGATGAGTATTTTTCAACATGGTGAGGATTTCATTACTAACAGTGAATGGAAATATGTTCCAATATATATCTTTTTTTCTATTTTGAGGAGGTTTAGACTTACAAAAACAAAATTTCATAAAGTCTGTCCTATTCTGACTCCTCTTTTGTAACATTACCCTTCTGAACAGCAGCTGCCTGAGTGGGAACCTGCTGCTCTCTTATTACAGTAAACGAAGTCTTCAACACACTTGACAGGCTGTAAAAAAATAAAATAAAACAAGACGACTTCACCTTCCTTTCGAGAAAAAGCCGTTTGCACTCAATCTCCCACTTTTCCCAGTTAATGACAGTGTCACTCTGCTCCTTACGCCTGGCAGATTGTTACCCACCCATCATCTTTGAGGAACGTACTTCATTATCAAATAAACTCTATGTAAGGTGTGAAGAGGCTGCAATGCTTTAATGAACGAAGATGAGTCATGCTACCTACTTTAATTTGACCTGTCACACTGAAAGGAGAAAATACAAAGGAAGTCTTTTGCAAGCCTACTCCTCCTGATCACATTTTTCTCTAAATGACAGCGTCCATTTTTTACTGGAGGTTTTAGGATCTTTTTGGACTTGTGGGCATTTTCTGAATGAGATGCAGAATCGTTTTAAATTGGTGTTTCAGTCATTTTAAAAATGTGTGTCTGTGTAAAATAGAAAAATATTTATTATTGTACTTCATCCTATGTAAATATGGTCACTGGGAGCAAAATGTGTCGATCGAGGAGGTCAGATCAGGCAGGAGTTTTTTATTACGTCTGCTAAAGTAACCAGCTAATGCTAAATTATTACCATAAAAAGAACCTTCTCTTAACCAGAAACACAGGCTGAGATGAGGGATATCATTTGTGAAATAGTTCTGACCAAAACCAGAGCACAAAATCAATTTTAGATATGATTAAAACATTAAACTACTAAAAAGTCAACAAAAATGGACAGAAATGTAAAAGTTTCTAAAATAATATTTGCATAAATCAAACCAGCAACTTTCCTGTTAGCCGTCAGCCAAATGGACCTTGGATTGTTGCTGCATACAGGAAGTGCTATCCATCTATTTTCTTCCACTTATCCAGAGTCAGAGCAGAGAGGCCCAGACTTCCACTTGGGCCAGCTCCTCCAGGGAAATCCTAACTCGTTTCCTGGCCAGCAGAGAAACACAGTCCCTCCAGTGAGTCCCGGGTCTTCTCCAGGTTGGACGTACCCCAAAAATCTCCCCCGGGAGGCGTCCTAATAAATGCCCGAGCCACCTCAGCTGGCTCCTCTTGATGTAGAGGAGCAGCAGATCTACTCCGAGCCCCTCCTGGATGACCAAGCTTCTCACTAACTCACAACTTTGACACAGAACCATCTTTCAAAACTGTCTTTTATGAATCAAAACAAACAAAATAAATTGAATATAACCAGATACTGTATGCCAGCGATCACCAACTCCCTTCCCCCCACATGATTCACCTGTGCAGCAGCTGATCAAGCTCTGCAGACACCTGCTAATCACCTGCTGATTAAAATCAGGTGGGTTGAAGCTGGGTAAACAGTGGAACATGCTGGACACCGGCCCTCGGGGAAGGGAGTTTGGGATCACTGCTGTAGAGTCATAGTTCATTTCCGCTCGAAGCAGCAGACAATAACTTTTCTTAGTAAAGTCAGCGTTCAGCTGTGGCCTCTAGCTCGTACCACAGCTGCATCTCATCACCTTTGACTTAGAGTTTACAGTAAAAAAACCTCATTACACCATGCCAACAAGACTCAAAGAACTAATAGTAAACAAAACATTTTTGCTTGTCCTGTTTTTTTTTTATTTAAAACTCGCTTCTGTCTTGTGAAAAAAATATTTGCAAAAAGTGTAAAAGACTGAGGATGGCTTTGTAATCCAGTTTATTGTTCATTCAGCATGTACAACTATTGCAGTTTAGGTGCATCTGTTTGGAATTACATTAGCTTCTCTTTCCTTTTTGCATAAAAGCTGGCTAAAAATATAAAGTGTCATTCCCTCTCATTTTCTCTGCTTTTCTTTCCACAGCATTGCACCGTGTAGAGGAGCTAGTGCTTATAGCAGCTGAGAGCGGCTGATATGCAAGATTATGCACAGCGACCTCGCTTATTAAGGGCAAAAATTTGAACAGCTAGTGTGATGCTTTATCTGCTAACGCTGCAAACGTCTGGATGGGAATTCGGCTGTGTGGAACACGACAAGAGGAGCACTTGTGGTATGAATTTGAATCTGCTGTAAAATAAAATAAATAAATAAAAAATGTTACAGTCTGCTGAGCCAATTGCTGTAAATACACAAAGCAATGCACCAAAAATACAATTAAATAAAGCCAGAAACAATCAAAGGTGTATTCTTCAGTTAGACAAAATGTAATTTGTATTTTACTGTTTCTGACAGCAGTAAAATGGTTCAAGTTTGATTGCAAACAGATTAAAGCAGAAATAGAATTTTTAAAAGGCTTGTTTGTACGGTTTTTACCATTTCCTCTATTTGCACATGATATGAGGTTTATGAATGATTCAAAGAACTCAACTCTGAAACCAAACCAATTAACTACATATGTCTTAGTCATCATAGTAATCATTAGTACACAGTTAAGATACTCACTTTGCAAGCCATCCTATGCAAAGGTATAGTCTGGCCATGGCCCATGTAGAGCTCGGTTGACTTTCAAACTAAGCTAGAACCAATCAGAGCAATGAATAATGTAATATATTCATTGCAACAAAAATCAATCAACAGGCCAGCACCATTCATTTTCAAAACTAATGACTCATGTACCTCTACCTGCTCATGTCTCAAAGAAAAGCCCAAATAGAAATTGTTTATGGTTGATACCAAAGCCGTTTGAAACCAGTAATGCCTTCATCTTCATTTCTCTGTTGCAGCCATGTCATCATTGTAATGGTGTTAAGCGAGCCCAGCGTCTATACAAACATTGAGCCCTGTGATCTAAAACTAGTTGGGGCCTGCAGAGGCTACACTGGAGCGTGGCTACACCAACCTCCTGAGCAACATCTTTTGCTCCAATAACGGTCTGTCTAGACTGGCTAAGAAAATGCTGAACATGAACATTCTCCTTAAATTCCTTTACAACATAATGCCCCCCCCCCCCCCCCCCACATATACCTGATTCATCTTTAACCTTTGTCACATTTGTGGCAGGGTTTTCAAGAAGTCGTGGCACAGCTCATCAGACTGATTGGCTGAGTTGTACACAAACATTGATTTAGAGGTGGGAAGAACAGAATGCCTGTTTTCCCTGGCATTGGTTCTCCATTGGCCCAGACATAAGCATCTCTCTCACACAGACACGTTCTTCAACAAGGCAAACACTGGCAGCCAGAGGTGTCTGGAGACACACATATGTACACACAGATACACAGAACAGGCAACACTGATTTCCTTTTTGGCATTAATGAGCAGAGAGTCACCCAGCTGAGGGGATCTGGCAATTCTCTGTATCACAGTACAATGTTCTGTCCTCTCTCATGTTCATTTTGACAATACCTACTGTATGGACAAATGTCTTCATCGTCTTCTCTTTCGATATTTCCTCACTTGTCTTCTGCTCTGTCCCCATACTCACTTTTGTCGTTTCACGCTGTGCACCTTCCTGTCTGCTTCTGTTTTCATTAAAAGAAATGTGTTTTTTTTTTTTCTCTTGGTTTCAGCGAGCGGCGTTGACTGCTTGGCTGGTTTGGCACAATGCTGAGCCGTCCAACAGGTAAACGTGCTTTATCGGACGTGTGGATTCTCGCTCTCAAACACGCAACCATTTCCAGGGTAATCTCGAAACACACATCGTTTTGTCAACAGCAGCAGACCGATGGATCTGAGCGTACTTGTTTTGCAAGAGCTGCCACAACAACAAACACCCTTCTATGCACTTTGTATAGAGATTCTAAATATCTGTGTGCATTTGACAGTTAGGAATTCTGATGTGCGTACTTCCTTTTGAGTTTCACATCGTCTTTAAGTTGTGTTAAAAGTTCATATACATGAGCATCTCTAGTTGGCTAACAAACACATCCTATCTGGGTTAGAGCGTGTGTGTCTGCCTCACTTTATGTAGGGTGCATTATTGGACGCAGTAGACCGGACACTGCCAGAGGCGTACACCAAGCGGTCACGCGGCGTGACAGAGAAGAGAGCAGAGCTGCTGTCAGAAGGCCTTTTTAACACACTGCTGCTCTCCATTTGGGGACATTTCGGCAGCGTACGACTGCAAAAGGGACTCAGAAAAGGAGCGATAAACACACTTCTCCAAAACTCCCACAGAGACACCGCCACAGCCCCAAAGGCTGCTGTACCTGAAAATAACCCGCTAATACTTCTGATCTACTCAAAGAGACGTGCAAGGGAAGAAAGAGGCGCGACACTCAAATACACGCTTTTACCGAGGCGGCAGCTTCACATGTTTAATGAATCCCTGTTAGCTGCTTTCATGTGTGGGTAATTAAAAGTAAAGTCTGTTCAAGGAAGACAGAGTATACTACAAAAATGTTCCACACAAGTCTTCTAATTGGCTCACTTTCTCATGACACATCCACTGTCTAGGTTGGCTTCAATCATATCACGATGTTTTAAACAACTTACATTATTAAACTTCTATCTACAAAAAGTTTATTTTTTCAAGATTTTTTTATTCTTTGTTATTGTGCATCCCGAGAGAAAAAATGTAAATGATTGTTTTAATGCAATTGGCTTTGCAGATCCTAGTGAAATGAGCAGTAGAGTGCAAAAACAAGCCATTGATGTTATTTTGGACTAAAGACCAGGGGCCTCATTAATCAAGCTTGCTTACGCACAAAACGGGGTCGGAAAACTGCGTAAGCAACTTTCCACGCAAACTTTGGGATTCATGAAAGAAAACTTAGCGGAAAAATGTGCGCAACTTTAAGTTGACTAAGGACCTTGCTTACGCACATTTTGGACGTGGAGAGCACCTGCAGTGCTGCTGCTGAGAAGGATACAATTATGAACTCCTGCAGCATTATCACTTGTACTGCTTCGTTTTCACACAGAACAAGACCCCCACACGCACGCACACACTCACACATACACACTTGCGCGCACACTCACACAGCCTGAAGCGCAGAATACGGAATGCAGAATATCAGCAGGGGGACAGATTAAGACAGAATGTCATGCGTCTGTGACAGAGTGTGTGTCCTGTC
Source organism: Nothobranchius furzeri (assembly GCF_043380555.1). NCBI lineage: Eukaryota > Metazoa > Chordata > Actinopteri > Cyprinodontiformes > Nothobranchiidae > Nothobranchius > Nothobranchius furzeri. The sequence goes on from NC_091752.1 coordinate 30,373,640, forward strand.
ACTGTGACCCGACTGATCATGCGCCCTGGCTACTTGGACAAGGGAGATCACCACTTGGGTGACTTGTTAGCCCGCGACTTTCACCCGGGAGTCTTGGGATCGAATCCCGATTGGACCATTTTTTTATATCTGCCACAGATCTCTGTGAATACACAACATTGACGGCTTCAGCAATGCTGTGCCACTCCGTGGATTTTCTCTTATTTTGCAAAAGTACTTCCTTTCATTTCTCCATCTCACCCACATGTACCTCAACTGTTTGTGAAATAGCGCTTCCTTGATCTGCGGTCGTGATTGAAATGCTGCAACAAGCCGGCTTATGTATGTGCATGAGATCCAGAAGGCACTTTGCATCAACATTTATGGCAGTAAGTGGGCGTGGTGAGGGCGGGATGTGACTAAAAAGCAGCTGAGAAACATTCTCGTTAGTTTCTGATTTATGAAGCGGAGACTGCGTGCAGCTGTGTGTACTCCATTTTTGATAGATCACAAACCTACTTGGCGTAAGTACTTTTTTTTTGCTGAGCTTAAGTACGGTTTTAGTAAGGATTCTACGCAATGTTTGATAAATGAGACCCCTGTTCCGTTTGACTGGTGAGTTGACAACATCATCATTCTAATTTTACATCTGCAGCAGCGATGGCATTACAAAATGGTTTTCAAAACAGTATTTATTTCAATGCTAACTTAGTCCACGCCCACAAGCAGGACGAGTCATAAATATTTTAATATAGTTTCTTAGAAAACAACTAAAACATGGAATAAAATCATTAGACATATTTATTTCATTTTTTGTAATGGGGCCTAGAAAGGATCAGTTAACTTATGAAGTTAATAAATATGATGAGCTCAAAGAAGCTCATCCAGAGTTTCATGTTTCACCTTTAATGGTCTAACGCACAAAAAGGAAACCAAATCTTTGCTGCATTCAAATTTACTAATATGACACTTTATAGTGACGGATGCTAAAATGTAAAAGATATATTTTGTCTGATGTAAAATGTGATTTTCAAAAGCTGAGTGGGCTGCCTTTTGGGAAACCATTATTTAAAAATAAAGTTAACTGATTTGCATTTTTGGAAACATATTTTTAAGCTTTCTGTTTTCCTTGAAGGCAGGTGAACTCTCACTCACTCACACACTCCTAAACACAGCATGGCGGTGATATTAAATCCAACTTTAGGATTTTCAAAGAAAAGGAACAACAAAATATATTTTTTAAATGTTTTGTGGGTTATCAGCACATTTTTCAAGATTTCTCTCTTAAACTCCATAATCAACCGGTTTTGGTGTGTGTTTGCACATTTAATGCCTTATATATATATATATATATATATATATATATATATATATATATATATATATATATATATATGCTTTCTAATACTTTCCACCTTTCTCATCGTGCTTACTATAATCATACTTTGAACACACCTAATATAGTTGTGTGTTACCAGTTGAAGAGATTTTTTTCAAGTTGTTCCAAAGAAAAACTTTTTTTCAGTGTGGTTTCCATCTATCATTGCACATGGAACATAAAAATAATACGTCGTGGGTGCATTCCGGTGTGTACCTGTTATTTTGCACCTCCGCATGGTACAGGTTTTTCCTAATTAAAGCTTTGCCATCAGAAAACGTCTTTTTGTCTGTAGTGCCATAACAGGCGCATCTCTGTGACCCTCTTAGTGCATACGTGCAGGGTTTCTGGGTTCAGTTGCTCTTAAGCTCTACACTGTGAACCGAACCAGAAGGACGTGTGCAACTACAGACACACACTCACATTTACACAGGAACATATTTTCTTTTCAGGAAATGACAAGCTTCACAGCATTTGACGAATTAGCTTTTCACTCTCTTGCTGCCATTTCACCTTCACTTTTCTTCCCCCTTTCTTTTTTAAAATCCCGCCTCTTGTTTGTGCGCCCGTTTTCCTCTGGGCCTTCTAAAGCACAGCAAATTCACAGTCGCATCACCTCTGTGTTTAAAAAAAACGCGCTCGTATGCCAGAGGTCGCAGCTGTCTGAGGACAAGCAGTCTTAGAATTTAAAATGTGGCATTAGCCAGCGGGGTATTGCAGAGGAAAACAAAAAGCAGACTTTGTAGCAGATATTAACACTTGTTTTTTTTTCCCTTATGCTGCATCCATGCACATGTTCAAAACCAAAACTGGACTTCTCTCATTCAGGGTATCTGCAGGTTTAAGGGAGCCAAATTTAAGACGTTTAAGACCTTTTTTAAGGCCACTTTGACCAAATTTAAGCCATTTTTAAATTTAAGCTATAATTTCCAGCTATTGCCTGGAGCCGGTGCTAACCACGTCGCGAACGTGGGATTAGCCATCCAGTTACCAATAAACTTGCATTTCCCCATGGTGCAAGCTCCCACTAGCTTAACCAGCTAATGTGCTCATCTAAAAATAGCCCCCTTTCACAACCAACCAATGTGTACGGTTCCGCTTATGCCAATTTCATACACAAATAATTAATGAAGACTAACTACAAATCAGGAAAATTTTATAGAAATAAAAGAATCTTGTTTATTGGGTCTTTGGTAATTTAAGACCTTTGAAAGCTGTATTTAAGGATTATTAGTCATTTTTAAGGACTTTTAAGACCTTAAATTTGGAAAAGCTAATTTAAGTCTTTTTTAAGACTTTTTAAGGACCCGCGGATACCCTGCTCATTTAACAATTTAACATCCCACTGTGAAGATGTTCTGGTTGTGTACTGCATGTTGATCGATTACAAAATGCATTTAGTGCAGAAGCTGTGGTGGCCAAATTAAACACAGCAGTCACAAAAGTGATTTTGCTGATAAACAGTCCCTCAGAATGTTCAGGTTTCTTCATCTGATGCTCAGTGTTGTGACAGAGAACAGAAGCGATGGATTCTTAGGTTTTCTTAATTTATTGAGGGGGGGGGGGGTTAAGTTTCTATGGGAATCTTTGGCTTAAGGACACAAGAGTTACTAAAGAATCAGGACCTTGGCTGACCCACAGTCTTGGAGTGTCACCTGGGTGGGCTCATTCAGGGAGTTGGGTCTGTCGCTGCAGGAACCATCTCGAGTCTCTGATGCTCTGAGAGGCTAACAGTTTAGGATCTTGCACCTGGGGTCTAGTGTTAAAGCAGGGGAGGCCTCTAGATGGAGGTGGCAGCCACATGGTCTGCTTATCAAGTGGCTCTGAGGTGAACCCAGACTGCAGAGAGGCAGAGCCACCAGAACTCCCCGGCTTCAATGCAGAAAGAGCTGTGCACTTGTGAAGGCGAGGAGACTGCAGCATGCCAGGGCAAGTCGACCCAGCAGATCTTGGAGCGAATGACTTCTGCAGCATCGCAGCGGGAGCTTTCCAATCACACTGTTCTGCAGACTGAGCTGCTGACACTGGAACATCTCTGCCAGTTATCCCCCGTGGAGCGCGAAGGCCACACCAGCGCTGATTGGTCCGAGGTAGATCCCTCCGCTTGTCAGAGCCGGACGCTGTGGACACATCTTCTTTAGTAGATTCAAGAGGACAGTCATCATCTAGATGAATTACTTCCATTGATCTAGTCCTTGTGATCTCACTGCGGCCCTCGGTGGGGGGAGTTTTTATTAGTTTTTCCTGGTGGGGGTGCTCGCTGAGATGGGGGTTGAAAGGCTGTAGTATTGGAGGCTGCAGGAAGAAAACAAGATTTTATCAGTGTATAAAAATATCTGAGGACAGGGATTGTTTACAGAGATGATGTGAATATTTCCACAGTGAGAATGAAGCTTTGACTGTCGCTGAACTATTCTCAACACAAACGGTGGGGAAGTTATACCAGCTATCGCGCAGTCTTTCACTAAACACTAAACAAATCACAACCTGCATTTTGTTTGGGAGTTCATATGTGATTCTCTACCGTTTCTTGTTTTTCTTTAGATTCAGGTAGCTAGTAGCTTCCTGCCATCATTCAACAAAACTGCTTGGCTCTTAAAAGGAAATCAACATGGAACAAAAAAAGAGCTTTTCTTTTTATCTGATCACATTTTCAGATATGAGCAACCATCCCCTATTCGCGTGGGTACCATGCCAGAAAAACAAGTTCATGCTTTAAGTAGCTTATGACTCAGAAGATCAATAAAACACCCCATGATGCTTCTAATATTAGCCGCTTGGTTTGATACGGATCTGGAGTCGGAATTGAACTCAGGATATCTGAGACCTGCTCTTTAGGCACCTCTGTACCTTGGCAGGACTTTCAGTATTCAACCCACCTAAAACCATCTCCAGCCACTAATGAGCCTGAACTCCAGTTTGGCACACACACACTCTCTGAGTGGGAAGTAAAAAGGATCTCAGAGGATGTGAATATATAGCCGCGGTCAGGTTGCTGTGTCTGTTTCTGGTCAGTTGTGTGTGTGTGTGTGTGTGTGTGAGCAGAAGTCCAGCTCCACAGCTCCATCTCCTGGTCCCCCGCTGCATTGCATCCATCGATGTGCCTGTTGAGTGTTTTAGTGTTTGTTTTATTTCCAACTCTCTTAAGAATGGATATTTGAGTTGAATCTAACAATATGGCTCATTATGACGTATTTCAATTGGAATGTTAATTAGTTTTTCATGTTCTATTTCTGTCATGTCTTATTATGAAAGGGAAAAGCACTCCATAATGACCTCTGCTTTTTGAAATACAATTCACAATTAACACATGACATCACCGAACAATCTGTGGGACAGAAACTGTGAGTGAAATCTGTAATTAAATATTTTTTCATATTAAGATCTTCCTTTATTCAGAGTAAAACTTTACAAAAATGGGGTTTGAACTCATTTTTAGGTCAGTTGGCTTTATTTTAAAGGCTCTAAATCAACTCCTGGTGGTTCAAAACGCTGCAGCCAGGTTCTTGACACACTAACAGGCGTTCTCACATCACTCCCGTTCTGGAATATCTGCACTGATTACCTGTGAACTCACATGTCAAGATCAAGCTCCTGGTCTTTGTCTTTAGGTTTTGAACGGCTCTGCCCCAGGATATCTTTCTGATTTGATTAATCCCCATGTTCCAAACCGGGCTCTGAGGTCAGCTGACCGTCTGCTGTTCTGTGTACCACCACTGAGATATAAATTGTGGGGTAAGGGGGCTTTTATGTATGCTGCCCCCACTCTCTGGAATGCACTCCCACTCTCAATCAGGCAGGCTCCCTCCCTCTCTCATTTTACATCCGTTTTAAAGATTTATGATATGGCTTTCTCCCATTGTTGATGTATTCTTGTTTTACTGTGTTGTGTTTTATTGTTTTTGCTGTGTTTGACTCATCATGTATTTATCCTTGTACTTGTACAGCACTTTGGTCAGCTGACATGCAGTGTTTTTAAATGTGCTTTATAAATAAATGGTATGGTATGGAAACTTTGCAACATTTTGATATTTTTGAACCACTATATGTTAAAATGACCCTTTACATGGTTAATGAAAGGCCACCCATCCCCTATTGCCCCCTGTGTCCAGAATATTCCACTTGCAACTTCAGAGATGCCAGTCTGGTCTGCAGGACTTTAAAAAATTGAGCTGCAGTCTGGTTCCAGCACGCTTCCTGCATATTTTAGATCATGAACACAGCTGACTTGTTTAATTTAGTGATTAACCGCTCCTGCAGACACTACTGAAGGCTGAGGAGACATTTCAGCTATTAGATTAAGATATTAAAATGACAAACACAGTGAAGTGATGGGTTTTGCTTTTGGTTCCACTAAACGGACACTAGAGGGTGCTAAAAGAAAGCAAAATTGCCGAGTCTCTGTTTAATGTCTAGTAATGATATCAGTTATATGCCACCTTTATTTATGAGGTTTGCAATGGATGCACATTATATTCCTACCTCTCTTGGTTGGGGGAAGCCAGGCTGTGATAGCAACATGACGTGACTAAAAGCTTGCAGCCAGTAATTATTTGCATCTACAGCTGTCTGCTTCAGATACTAATAATTTGCAGCAATCATTCTGAGCTCTTTACAGCACCATCATGGAGTGAATATCCCAGCTACTAATGATAGCTATCGTCCACACAGAAATTCACCAACATGCCAATTTGTGGCACCTGGAAGGTGTCACGGACCACCGTGATCAATCTCATCTCCCCCTTCTATCGCCACGAGAAATGGCAGATGATTAGAAAAATAACACACAAGAAGAAGATGAATATATGGATTGAGAGGTTGTGAGGGGGTTTGCAGGATGATGTTTGATTGCGGCACATGCGGTAGATGAGATTGTCAATAAAATGGCGTACCATTTCAAAGCTAGATTGGATTCAATATGTCAATTGTGGTGAATGGCTTTGTCCAAACACAAACTGTGGATGGGTTGTGAGTGTGTGACTTGTTAAACTTGTAACACACTTTCTCCTCTGCTTTCGATGGAGGAGAAAAGAGGTTAATATGCATCCACATCCGTTGACACAGGTTCAATATTAAATGTCATCCCCTCTGAAAGTTGCAAAGCATTAAAAAGCATGCAGAAGACTTTCACTAAGGTGGAGCAACTTAAAAAAGGCATGGATGGAAAACAGACAAAAGCAAAAACAAAACATTTCTCCTTTTTAAAAAGAAACCAAATAATTCCTTCTCCAAAACCTTATTGTCTAAAAACAAAAACAAAAAATACAGGCCACAACATCCCAGAGAGAAAAACAGAAATTCAAGACTGAAAACCAAAATCACATCATGCAAATCCAAGTAGAAAGGCATGCTTGTGTCATGCCACGTGTCACGCGTCGCTCATGGTAAGGAAAAGGTTACTATACCACGCTCTGTCAGTGAAGTACTGCACTAGCTGCTCCACTCCTTACCAAACGTGTTATGCATCGAGGAGGCAGAAGTAGAGGACACAGAACGGGGCAGATTTTAAACAAACGCATATTCACAAAGACAAGTGGAGGTGACAGGAAGAGTTAAAAACAGGGAGGGTGAGTAAAGTTAGTTTAAGGCAAAATCAAGTAAATAAGTTTAAAGGTTATTAATCTGGGTATATTAAAGCAAAAGAGACACACAAATATTAATCCATCAAACAAACCATTGTAATTTAAACCTTATTAACTATTTTTATCAGTGGCCCTTTGCTGTTGGGGTGCTCAGACACATTATGGAGTTCAGTAAGATCAACATTAGCTCAGTTCATTCTCTAAAAAAGCCACCATTATGAATTTATTTTAGTGGGTTGGAGAGTACTTTCCCCAAACTCTCTATGATCCTTTTTTTTCTTTTTTAATCACAATAAAGTACAATATCGAGTAGCAACAATACGAACATGGATGGAAGGCTTGGCTGTATTTATGTATCTACATTTTTAAAACACACAATAAGAAGCTATTATTTTAATCCCCATTGATATAACGCACCACTTTGGTTTATGATCTCTTCTTTGTTGCTTTCTGTGCTCGACACTCTCACAAATGTGCACTTTTTAAAAAAATCTAGTCACTCATCATTGTTCTACTCTAGATCATCCATACAGAAGCTTTTATGAGAGACTTAACAAAATGAGGCTGTTATGACTACGCTGTCACTGTTTCTGCACTCTTGTCTTTTCAGTGAAGTCACAAGGTTTTACTCTGCAGATGTCACTTTTATATAAAACAGCACGTTTTGGGTAAGTAAACCCATATAGTCAGGAAATATAATCTACATCACAGGTCCTTTTTTTGTAGTGAAGGTACACGGTCCTAACATCACATGTGTAGCTAGCCAGCTAGCAAACGACTAAAATAAAAACAAGATTCTTCACCCAAGGCTTGATTTTCTTATCTGAAGATCTTTATGTGTGTTATCACCATAGCTGCAATATACAGAAAAAGAAAAAGAGTAACTATTACACACATCTTAGCATCATGCTTAGCAATTAGCCTAGCTAAGCATGGGTACACTGCTTTAAGACACTCTCAGGGAGAATGTGATTCAGATGCTGTTGGAGACAAAGTACGCAGATAATGTTTAAGCATGCACGATAGAAGAAATGTAATGTTTGCCACTAAAGACAATTTACTTTTCTGTTTCGGGGGGCACATATATCAATATTGAAAATTAAGAGTTCCCCTGCTTCAGCGGCGTGGAACGGCAGCGGAACGTCGCTACTTCAAATTAGAAACCATTATAGTCTATTGGGGTGATTCAAACCAGTCGTGACACGGACATTTTCTGGCGCGTCCCAGAAGCAGCATTTGCGCAGCTAAAGATTGGCTTCTATTTTTGCTGCAAGCTGGGACACGACAATAACATAGGGCTAGTCAGGAAATCACATACAGTTTCAGTGTAAAACACCTGGTAATTTTCTAAATAAAAGACTGTTGCAGCAATGTTATTTCATATATATGTAGGTTACGTAAATACAAGTGACCAAACAGCTTATTTGCTCCCAGAAGTGCAGCGGTGTGATTTTCATGGCTTTAATCATGGCAGTAGAAAGGAACAATGTGATTTCCTCATTTTTGGTTTAATGGCAGATAAACTCGAGGGATTTTGTGATCTTGCAAGTTAAGCGATGTGCATGGCAGAGAAGCTGCTCAGTGGCTGAGATCCTCCCGGTGTGTTTGGACTGCAGCGAAAGTCACGAGCACACCGTTACGCTGCCGCTCCACTCTGCTGATGCTTCCAGTGTGAAGTAGGGGTTAGGCGATATCGGTACATCGGATATCGGGGGGAAAAGCCAATACTGAGCATCTCTAATTTAAATTTAAGAGTTTCTGAAAAAGAACAGTGTTTGATTAGGTACAACAGGTAAGTGTTCGGCATAATATGAGTGCTTATGGAAAAAAGAAATCTGAAACAACAGAATATTTCCATACAAAGGTACAAAAATGTGTCAAAATATGAAATACTAAATAAACAGACATTAAAAAATAAAAGCCAACAAAAGCCTTTTAATACATTTTTACATTTCTATTTATTTTGCTGCACATCTCTGCATTGTTTTTTTTTTCTAGTTTTATATTTTTATGCTTTTTTAAAAATAAAATTTTTTCACTTAGTGTTTTACATCATTTCACTTTAAATGATAATCATCAGCTTTTGAACACATTGGCTTTTTACAATTAATTTTCTGTCTTTAATTTGTTTTTTTCTTTATTTTTCTGACTCCTCTTTATTATTTGTTAGATTTATTTATTATTGAAGTGGCGATTAAAAAAGAAACCAATAGTAAAAGAAGAAGAAAAACACCCCTTGATCTCTAAAATAGTGGGTAAGCGTGAACACAGTAAACGTTTCAGATCCTTGGGGATGCTTTGTTATGAAAAGATTTTTTTAAAACAAAAGGTTCATAAGATGTTAGTGACTCACTCTGTCTGCGCTGGGGCATGTTGGTACGGCTCGGGAAACCCTGGTGCTGTGACTGCCAGGGGGACAGAAAGGGTGTGGGAAGTGCTCCCTAGGCAAGAAACAACACAAAGAACAAAAGGCATGACATACCCAAACACACACATAACACACACAGAAAATCATGCCCGCGTAGAAATAGTACTTAGCCATGAATGCGTAGTTAATAATGAGTGTTATCAAAACAATAAATGAATAATCAAATGCATCATTTTTGGAACAAAGTTGCCATAAAAATCCTGCCTTACTGGACTTGGAGAAAAAAACTTCACAGATTTGGTTTTTAAAAAGTGCTTCTATTATCATTTATGTATTATCAAAGTTATTTTCAAACCGATTTGTGATGTCACAAGCTGGGAAATTAGAATAGAACCACACCTCATGTGTAAGATGATGCAGCTGGAGGAGCAGCGGCTCTACTCTGAGCCCCTCCCACATTTTGGAGCTTTTTTACTTGAAGCAGCTTATGTGAGGGATGAGTGGGGGGGTCAGCTCCAGTTTTTTTTTTCTAAAAGTGACAAAACCCTGCAACAGCTCATGCTGGAAGGTACTGAAACTTTCAAGAATAAAACTTCTGAAATTGTTTCATGTGAGCGAGATAGTCTGCAAAAAACTTTATAAACATGTTTTGTATTGGCCATAGAACTATTAGACCTCAAAAAATAAAGCAATGATATGTTCCCTTTAAACAAAGGAATGTAAAAAAAGTGTAAAAGTTAAATGATCATTGGTTTCATTTTTTCACAACCAACATGATTATAATGAGCAAGTTCACTGGGAAACCATTTTTCATTTGTTGGTTTTAATTACAATCATTTAGCATGGCAGAATGTGAAAATGGTCTTCGACCCCTATTCCCTGCCTCAGCTGCCAAAAGAAAATAGATGGTGAAACACTCAGATCAGAAAAAGCCAAACAGATAACTGTAAATAAGCATTCATGGACTCATCAATCTTGGCTCATGACCACGGATGGCTGATTTTTGCAGCCAAGACAGAGCAGCGCACATCTCAGCTAGTAGAAGCTAACCTTTAACATTAGCAACTCCATACAAAGCAGAACCCTTTCAGGCTTGTGTTCTTCGTGGAGATAAATCAAACATCAATTTTGCAGAGCAAACTGAGGTAATGAAAGAGTTGTGTTATTGTTAGCCAATCAGAGGGGAGATATCTGAATTTCAGGAATGATAATGAATAAGACTCCAAATCCCTCCGTTTCTTGCACCCACCCCTTCCTTTGGCTATCTTCTACTTCTTGAAACAGGAGTGTGAGAGCTTGTCTCCACAGAGAACCACTCACATGGCATTCATTCACACTAGACCACAGCAAATTTATACCCCTTTTATATAAAAGAGAGAATGACAGCTTTAACCTATGTGTCAATGTGCTGAAGAGTCAGCACACACCAAACTGATAAATCAATGTTAACAAATGTTTCAAATCTCTAAACACTCCTTGGATTAAAGGCCCCTCACTCTCATCTAAGAGGTAAAACAGAGTTTAAACCTGTAAGAGTCAAACAAGATTTTAAAAGCCAAGTGAAAGTTGTTCTGTGTGATCTTACAACCTTTTTATCAAATACCAGTATTTTATTGACATAATGCTGCCCTAGAGCAGTCTCCCTCCCCTGGCTCAGATTCTCTAATCCACCTCACAAAGCTTTATGTGGCAGGCTGTAGCTAATACCCAGGTCTGGTCTCAGTGAATCACTTCAGTGACTTTGGCAATTAAATACTCACCTGTTCAAGAATGTGTGTGTTTGTGAGGGTTTGACACAGAAAATGTGTGTAGAGAGAGATAAGGCATGTGTCTGAGAGGGACACGGCTTCAACCTGAAACTTCCTGCTGATCTGGGAAAATTGAAATCGAAGAGAGTGGCAGATTACAGCCAAACATGAATTCAGCCAATATTAATCTTTTGTTAAAAGCAGGCAAAGGCGCTGTATTTCCTACCAGCTATCGCCCAATTTCTCGTGTTAATGTTGATTTCAAAATAATTTGTAAAGCCCTAGCAAAAAGATTAGAGAAGGTAACCCCTTTCATAATACACCCTGACAAAATGATTTCATTAAGGGTAGAACAGTAGAAACATAGAAACTAGTATATTGTATATAGTATTGCAGTATAGATGCAGAAAAGGCTTTTGATAGAGTTAACTGGAAGTTCTTATTTGCAACTTTCCATACATTTGGTTTTGGGAACTTCTTCATAAACTGGCTACAAACATTATACAATTCACCAACTGCACATGACAGGACAAACGACCAAGTATCAGCTAGCTTCTGTCTTCAGAGGGGGACCAGGCAGGAATGCTCACTCTCCCCCTCACTGTTTGCTACCTTTATCGAACCACTAGCACCAGCAATTAGGCAAACAACAGATATCAAAGGCATAAAGTGTAAAAACATAGAACATAAAATCAGTCTTTACGCAGATGATGTGTTACTTTTTCTCCAGAACACTCAATCCTCTCTCTCTCTCAAGCAATAGAACTGATAAACTCTTTTTCAATAGTTTCAGATTACTCAATAAACTGGTTAAAATCCACAAGTCTACCAATTAATTTCTCTTTTGTCAATTTGCTTAATACACAATTGGAGTCAGGGAATATCGCATACCTGGGAATTAATGTCTCTCCCAAGTTAGCAGATCTAACCAAACTAAACTACATCCCACTTTTGAAGAAAGTGGAAGATGATCTTGCAAGATGGAAATACTTACCAATATGTAAGACAGGAGACATCCACGTAAGGTTGGATCCAGCCCCTCCTGGATGTCTCATGACTTACATATTCTGGAAGTTGTGCAAATGCAGAGATGGGAGTAGATATTCTGCTGGGGTGGGGCTGGGTTGGTGCCCTCAGACTCCGTGGGGCTCTGCGATGCTGCTGCTTTGGGCCCTGGAGAGATGGGCTGGGGTCTCCGTGCCCTGGGGGGCATTTTGGGAACAGAGGTGCCTATTGGGGCTAGTGGGGAATCTGGCTCCCTGGAGGGCTTAGGCCAACCAGCCATTCCTCCCCATCCCCATACATTTTTCTCCTCCTGCTCCCTCACATCATCACACAATCATGCACATAGGACCTTGGGGGGTGGGCAAGTCAGAGGTGCGGGCCGGGTATGGATCCCATTTCCGTATTCCTGTGGCAGCCTGCCCCCCAATTTTATTTGCACATTAAACACTTCCACCAATGACATTCGATGCAAACACACACTTAGGGCCTTGGGAGTGAGAACACTCAACGGCATTTGGCAAGGGGATCTTTCAGCCTCATCCCGAGTGCCGGTGCCCACTTCCAATTTTAAACTGCACTTAGACACAGAGGACTGTGGGGGGAAGTGAGGTTGTGTGGTTGCATCAGCTGGCGTAGGCCAGACGATACCTGCACTGCCCGCTCACCACAGCCATGGAATACACCTCATCAACTCGCACAAACACTGTATTGGAGCAGGCAGAGGGAGACTAGGGGTCTTAGTACACCTCTGTTGTCGTTTGGCTTCCCGGGGCTGGAGGCTAGGTGGGGGAGCTGGCCATCTTGTTGGGATCTGGGGTGGTGGGATGCTTTGCTTAGCGTTAGGCGGGGGTGCCTGCTCATCATCACCCCAGCAGAAAGGGGCAAACTGTGGGAACAGGTGATGGTTGTACCCCTTGTGCAGCAATACCGGAACCAGAGTGAATAGGGTGTGTATGGGGAGCGTCAGTGGGTGTCTAGCGTTCATTTTGTAAGTCTTAGGTTGTATGTGTATGTGTGCGCATGAGGGAGGGAGTGTATGACTGTGTCTGGCTATGGCTGTATATGTCAGGTGGGGTCTTGGACTCCTCCCCTGTCCTGGGAATTTTTGTGCTATGACACATCTTCGCCTATCCTCCCCCTGCCCCATTTGGTGTGAAGTGTGTTGCCTTGGTCTGCCTGAGTGTTCGCAGCTCCCGGGTCAGGGTGGCTTTAAGATTTTTCAATTCAATTTAAGTTTATTTATTTAGCGCCAAATCATGACAAGAGTCGTCTCAAGGCACTTCACATAGTAAACATTCCAGTACAGGTTAATTCATTAAGCCAATTAGAAAAAAAGTTTCCTATAAAAGGAACCCAGCAAATTGCATCAAGTCACTGACTTTACAGCAATCCTCATACTAAGCAAGCATTTAGCAGCAGTGGAGAGGAAAACTCCCTTTTAACAGGAATAAACCTCCGGAGGATCCTGGCTCAGTATAAGCAGCCATCCACCACAACTCACTAGGGATAGAGAAGACAGAGCAGACACATCCACACACCAACCCACATCCAAACATACAACATATATACCAAGTAATGTTTCTATGGCTACATTTTAAGTATCAGGCATGACATTAAAACAGAAGCTCTGATGCTCCACCTGGGAGTAAATCTGTAAGACTTGTCGCCAGCACTCAGACATTAATTCTGTTTGCTTCACAGCCAGACAGGACACGGGGAAAAAAAAAAAGAAACTTACTGCTGATCGCGCTCCACCCACGACCAGCGAGAGCAAATTGATTTAATTACAATAAAAGTTAAACATTCAAGAAGAGTAACATAAACAGGAAACAGAGATACTATATTTGAAAGATGTGAGAGCAGCAAGAGGAAGAGAGGAGATGAAGAGGAGGATGAAGGAGGGTAGCTGTAATTATCCTATCCGTCTGCCACTGATGTAACGCTGCTTATTGTGTTGCCATTGTTTCGCTGCGGCTGCTCATCTGCATGTTTGTTTATTTGGGTTGTACGCAGGGTCGGCTCTCCAGTCCTCAGTCGGCTGAACTCATTGTTCAATGACACTGACTGAGAGTGCTCCACATTCGAGCACAAGAGACGTGCACGGCACATCCCGCTCTCGCACACAGAGCGAGATCACACACAGCCAAACACAAAGCTGTGTCGTTTCCTATTGTGGCAAATCTGAAATTGCAAAAAATAAAATGAAAAAGATCCCGCTCAGGTTTTATTAGCCACAAAAGAAAAGAGAAGGCAGAGAAATAATTTATATTGGTGCGGTTTCCCCAGGGAGCCATTCAACCAAATTATTTTTATACAAGTGACATGTAAGTGGTGTCTAACGTGACACACGGTGTGCAGAAAGATGCAGTGAGTGTGACCAATGCTGTGCATATTCCCAACATAATCGCACAACTCACTCAATATTGTTAGCCTTTCCTTTTGTCCTCGGCATTCTGCTAGACTTTAAATTGCACTGTAAACAGATTACAAACAGGAAACAGCAGTAACTGAAGCATTTGGTTAGAATGAGCTGCCAAATTCTTGCTACAAAAAGTTAGAAAAGATAAGGAGGGACACAGAGGCCCTAAGGAAAATGTACCACAACCTTTTGGTTCTGAAAAAGGAACATCGATAGGAATTAATCACTGGTACAAGGAGAAAAATGTACCAGTTAGCTACAATATAACATGTCAAAACTGCAACGACTGCACCCAACACCCTCTGATGAAGGATCCTTGTAGGAACCCAAAGAGTCTGCTGCTAATTTCCTCTAACCAGACATCTCAAGCTCGTTGTCCATGGCCTAACCCATTATGGAGGACATGGTGTCAAATAGACCACGACATTAGACGGATAGTCATTAAATTGTGGCTGATCATTTAAAGACCTTACAAGAACAATCAGATGCACACAGAAAGCAAATGGCCTCCAGAGGCATATCCAAGGGTCGTGAGTAATACTTATTATTTTATAGTCTTAAGTTAGTCTTAGTTCAAAGCACTATAAGAACTGTGAGATGCAAAGGTTTAATGTCCAATATAACCTTTAACCTTTCAGTAACTGATAAGGCAAATATATCAACTATAAAGTACCAAAAGTGTAATAGCTATTGGCCGTGACACGAAAATTATTCTTGGGTTATCTCTTACGCATAAAAGTCAATAACGCTGCAAAAAGGTGTTTTATAATAGGCATATTATAATATTCTGGGAAAATGTGAAGTAAATACAACCAGCCAGAAATCCTCAGGGGGAAAGAAACGCCTTATTTCCATTTGTACGAATCTGTCTTCTCATTTCCTTCTTTCTTCTCATCAGCATGCTGAGTGCAACCACAAGCTTCAAAACGTAAAACGCAGAATGCGTTTAACGTTTCGACGTGTTATTATGCATCAGGTACTACAGGTCTCTAAGTTGGATGCCCACCACAGAAATGACTCCCGTCAAGTACTGCTCTGCTTTAAAGGTTCCTATAGCGACCTTTTTACCCTATGCTTTCATGACCAGCAAGATTACTATGTATTGTACATCATAATAGTGCTTGTTTTTTTTCTTGTAGTCTTTGTGTAATGGACAGAATAATACACCCACTACAAATACCAAATACTATTTACTGATTCTGTTCATTTGTTTTTCCTTCTTGTTGAAATCTGATACTGACTGCCTTGTGTTTGTGACACACTTGTAGCAGAAAGCTCTAATAAGAGACTGTCAGCTAAGCACCATGCCTGTGGCATTTCCACTTTGGAATCAATAACTGTCTACAACTCGGCATCCTACTGTAGCATGGCACTGCAAACGGAGCAGGAACTCATCCCTTTTACACTCGTTTCTCTTACTCTGTCCCTCTACTTCCTCCCCTCTCACCATCAGCATTACGATCGCAGCCCAGGCTTAATGATATCTGGGAGTTTTGAATGTTTAAGACAGCGTGTCATGCACACAGTAAACTGTACTCCATATGAAAGAGGAAATGCAACAGCTATTAACCCTCTGAGGTCTTTTAGATGTGGTTGACTGATGAGGCACTCAGCTGATCACCACTATGTCTTAGTGTCAATACTGACTGTTAAAATAAGTCTTCTTACATTAGTCTTTTGACAATCCATCAACCTGGGTATGGGTTTCCTCCAAAGAAAAAGTGAGAGTTGTTTTTCTTTGATTTTAGCATGATGTTCTTAATGTTTGGACTTACAGGATGGCTTGGCGGTCTCCAATATGTCTGGGTAGCCTTATCGTGGTGCTGCATCCATTTGTCTGTTGGCCTGTCACTCGGTCGTAGTGAAGCTGGAGCCCTCTGGTGGTGGCACTGACACTTGACCTGCCGTCCTTGATAGGACTGGGGAGAGGGAAAGGAGGGAACGAAGGAGAAAAGGGAGAAAGGATCTTAGGCTTTAGGGGAGTCATTTCCTTCATCATTAGAAGATTTTGACAAAAGTTTAACGTTGAAAAGTATTTAACCTACTAAGGCTGATCAAATCAAGGCCATTAAGAATGTGAGCCATGGCTGACGCTTATCACGCATTTTTTTTTAGCCGTGATGGTTATTTTTAGCAGTTTATTGGAATAAAGAACATATGCTTTTAACATTCAACACATCAGCCTTGAAATAAAATAAACCAGTACTATTTTTCTCATGTTTAAGCTTGGTTCACTTCCCGTGTATCTAGTTTTATAGTCAGTATTATTCAGGTTAAACATTAAGATTTTTTATCATGGTTACATGAACATAAATGCTGATGTTATTATGATAATTAAGCGTTTTTCTATTATTAATCTGTTTTACATCTTTCATTGATAGAAATATCCTTTTAGATCAGCGGTCTGCAACCTTTACAATCCAAAGAGCTGCTTTTCACCTCAGTCACCAGAATAAAAATGTTTTTAGAGCTGCAATGGTTACAGAACCTTTTAAAACTTTTTAGAAATATCTACAAAAGAGGCTCCTAAAGGGCCATTAATAAAAGTTTTCTTTTTTCACAAAATTCAGCTTTTTTCCCTCAAATGAAGGTTAAAAATATTTTATTCCCTCTACCCTAAATATTTACTGTATAAATATACTATTTACTGTATAGATTTGTTGTCACCATTTTCTTTCTTTACTTTTTAGGTTTTAAAATTAAGGGAAAAAAAGAATTTTTTTTTGTAAAAAAGGAGTTGTTGATATTTGCGGAAAACATTCCTGGTACACGAACTGGTATTATTATATGGTGGAAATTCAGTTATTTTATGAAAACTCGATTATGCCTTCACTTTTATTGCAACTATAAGTTAAAAACATTATTACGTATTTTTATTTTTAGCAAAAAAACTATTAAGAGCCATTGTGGAAGGCCCAAAGAACCACTTGTGGTTCCGAGGCCACGTGAAGAAGAAGAAAATATTATTTCTGTAGCACTTCTCAAGATAAAAATCACGAGGCATGTTGCAGACCCCTGCTATGGATGAAAGTTAAAGAAAAAGTATGGCATAACGGAAGGTGTGTGAGAGAATGCTTGTCATTGTAACATTGGTTAGAAAACTGACAAGCTTGGCCGTGACATGTATAAGACATTTAAAGTGACAATGTGTAGTATTTACCATTAGTCTCTGGAAATATCCATCAAAATGTTGTGAATGAATTAAACGATGCCCAGTTGTTCAAACAGATTGGCAGATTCACTACATGTAACCATAAAAATCTGTTCTAAAACACATGGGAGTGGGTCTAAGTCTCTGGGCGACGCCATATTGGATATCATGGTTCCTTCTACGGAAGCCCGTGAGGACAAAACACATTTACTGATTTGTAACAAAAGGTAACAAAACTTTCACCAATAATAAAAGTTGTTGTTTTACACATTTACCTCTTCACTCATTGCCAGTGATGAAAGGGAATCTGACGGGGTTGTTATTTTGCTGGATGTTGCACTCCCAGGGATTTTTGACCCTAATGGCCATCCGTTGGTAAGGTCTTATTTGAACACAAAAATAATGCTTGTTTGTAATAATTTAGGTATGTACTTCGCCAGGGAAGGCAAGGCAAGGCAACTTTATTTGTATAGCATCTTACAAGGGTATAAAATCAACCAAAGTGCTTCACAGACACTAAAAACATTAATTTCCCTCTGGGATTAATAAAGTTTTTTTGAATTGAATTTGAATTGAATTAAAAACAATACACAACATAAAAATGTACAAAAACTAAAGCTTAAGAACTAACACGGAAAAAACACTAAAAAGAGTTGTGCTGGGTTAAAAGCCAAATCATAAAAATAGGTTTTCAAAAGAGATTTAAAACCAGACAGTGAAGAGGTCGACCCATTGCCCAATGGCAGAGCAGTCCAGAGCCTAGGGGCTACAGAAAAAACCCTGTCACCTCTGAGCTTGCATCTTGTTTTAGGGACTTCCAAGAGCATCCTATCACATGACCTCAGACACTGTGCAGGGGAATAAAAAACTGTCATGGTCTGCGTCTGCGTCACCCCTCGTGTGTCTCCTTGTGTTCTCCATCCCTCTCTAGGTTCTCCTTTTGTGTCTCCTAGCGCCCCCAGGTGTCCTTGTTTTGCCTTTTGCCTCATGTGTCTCCTTGTGTTCTCCATTCATCTCTAGGTTCTCCTGTCGTGTATCCTAGTGCCCTCTTGCGTCATTGTCTATGTCTTCTTCATGTGTTCCCATAGCTGCAGCCCCTCTAGTCCCCCCCCCCTCCCCCCCCAGGTATCTCCCTCCAGGTCCTGTGCTCCCCGTGGTCCTCCTTAGTCACGCCCCTGTAGTGTCTCTTTCTGTAGTGTTTTCCTTTAGTTTCAGCTGTTCATTTATTAGTCTCTTTTGGTGTGTTTCTCTCCCCAGATTATTAGTTAATTATTTAGCTTTTAGTGTGTTTCTTTCCCCAGATTGTTAGTTATTTGGCTCTTGTTTCTAGGTTCTGTCTTAGATCATGTTATTTTTCTTCCTCCTCAACTCACTGCCCTCTCCCTGATTAGTAATTGAGTTCACCTGTTCTCTCTCTCCCCACACACCTGCAGTTCATCTCCCTCTCATCCTCCCAGTGTATATAGTCCTGTCTGTGTTGTATGTTTTGTCAGTCCATTGTTTTTCTGTCAGTCTCGTCTCATTTTTGGACCGCTAGTGTTATTAGTGCTTCTTGAGTCTCTAGTGTTTTTCTTGGATCTCTAGTTCAGTTGTTGGACATTTTTGGATTTTGGCTTCCAGCCCTTTGGATTTATTTTTGTTTTGGTTCATCCTAAAATAAAAGGATTTTACTTAATCTCCGCTCCTGCCTCGTGTCGTCCTGGGTTCTGCATTTTGGGTCCTAACCTCCTCCTGGCTCGTGTCGTGACAAAAACCAGAAGCTCAGAGAGATACTCTGGAGCAGGGCCATGCAGAGATTTAAAAGCCCATAAAAGCACCTTGTACTGGATTCTAAAACGAACAGGCAGCCAGTGTAGTGAGGTCAGGACGGGAGTAATATGCTCCATCTTTTTCGTCCCAGTGAGCAGCCGTGCAGCAGCATTCTGCACCAACTGAAGACGTGAGAGGTGGGATTGCGAAACACCAAGGTACAAAAAGTTACAGTAAGCAAGCCTTGATGTAATAAAAGCATGAATTACACAAGGAAAACACACACTGTCACTTTAACAACCTTTTGCATTGCCCGTTTGGATTTAAAATGAGACATTTTAACGGTTGTACGAGGAGATGCTTTTCAGCTTTTAGTTTGTTTTTGAAGATGAATTTTGAATAAACCCACCTTATGTGGACTGTTGACTAAACTGATGTTTATGGAAGCCAGACTAAAAGGACAAAGTCAATGTTCTGTCAAATACTATTACATGATGATTTACATACCTGGGCTGCAACTAACTACTATTTTAATAGTCGACTAGTCACCGACTATTGAAACGATTAGTCGACTAATCAGATAATTATTAAAGTTTTCTTAAATTTAGCATGAGATTACTTTAATTATGTGAAAAATGATAATAAACACAAGAAAGATGGTTCTTCAATGGAAAATGCATATTTTATTGAACTTTGCTGCTGATTCATACTAAAAGTAAATAAAAATGCTCAGTCTAACACCAATTAGGCTCAGTGCCCAGTCAGTACAGACATAAATGCATAAATAAAATTAAAATACTTTTGTCAGACACAGTCAGGCATAACATTAAGTCTCTTTTTTTTTAAGCGAAAATACATTAAAAAAATGTACAATGTACATCTGAAACAAAACGTATTGGCTTCCGTGTTATTTAAATCTTACCGAGGTGAGTCAGACTCTGTTTCATTCAACTGTCCGACGTGCTTTCTCTTTAAGTGTTCATGCATCACCGAGGTGCTGTC
Source organism: Nothobranchius furzeri (assembly GCF_043380555.1). NCBI lineage: Eukaryota > Metazoa > Chordata > Actinopteri > Cyprinodontiformes > Nothobranchiidae > Nothobranchius > Nothobranchius furzeri. The sequence continues at coordinate 30,394,021 of NC_091752.1, forward strand.
CTGATACACAAGGACTGCTTTGCAAACAATGCAGGTAATCTTTTTATTCACCGAATCCAGGCTAGAATGCTCCCAAACTTTTGATGTTTTGGTACGCGTAGCTGCTGTGTTGGACGCCGCCATTTCTGTTAGTTGACGCTCAGCAGTGAAGCTATTGTGCATGTGCGACTCTCGGCAGAGATTGTAATGAAGAGAGATGCCTCACTCGGTTGGAAAAACACGTCTGGCGACGTCGACAATGAAATTCATTGTCGACTATTTCTATTGTCGATATTTGTCGACAACGTCGACGAATCATTGCAGCCCTATTTTATGCTTTGCCTCTGCCTCTTCATCAAGCTTGGAAACCAGATCTCTGTTTGTTTATATGCTGTTCCACCTCTAAAAACACACTGTTATATAAAACAGTCACACACACCTCCTCTCTCTTCCCTTTTCACCTATTATGTTTCATTCAGCCAGCTCTTACTGAGTTCAGTCTTAGAACAGTATCTAACACCTCCTTTTGGTAACCTGACTTTAAGATAGTTTCTAAACCAATTGTGGGGACAGACGCAAAACCCAAAAGACTTTGATTGTCTAATTTGAGATACAACAGGAACCGGCCGTCTTTGCAGGCTCTGAAGCTATTTTGCTGTAATTGCTATTTTCACACAACCGAGAATGTAGGGTTGGTCCTCCCATTAAACCAACTCCCATACCTTTGTGTGTGTGTGTGTGTTAGTCCCCGAGTGCAAAAACATCAGAGCAGGAGAACACATTACAGCTTCAGATTTCCTCTCCGTCTGGATTTCCACAAGAAAATTTAGCACAGAGTCAGAGGAGTCAATTTTATTTTCTTCCTTCTTCACTTTCACTCTTGCAGTCTCTACACTCATTAAAGCCAGCTACAGATCTGAAAACAAATCCAGTTTTTTATTATTATCATTATTATTATTATTATTATTATTATTATTATTATTATTATTATTATTATTATCATTATTATTATTATTATTATTATTATTATTATTATTGTTGTTGTTATTATTCTGTTTGCTTGTAGGGCGTTAAGTGCGCTGCAATAATGTATCATGTGATGGACCAGCTGTGGGTGGGTGTTAATTCTAATTGGACAGATAGCATGTCGTGGATACGCTGGTGGGCAGGCATTGCTCTGACATTTTGGTATTTCTCAGTATGGAAGGGATTTGAATAATGTCAGCTAGACATGATTTTTGGGCTAACAAGGGAGCACTAATGAACGTTAGAGCGGAGACTCAGACGGTCAGAATCAAAGAGAAAGAATGTTGGGGTAACCGTGCATGTAGGAGTAAAGCACAAAGCCCATCAGATGAGTTTCTACAACAAACAGCATCACAGGTTGTGTTTTTGTACCATTAGGAAGCTAAATAGCTGTTACAATCCCACCCTCTTGGTTTTTTTATACCTTATTTGTGGAACATATAATAAATTAGTCACCGCAGCAGATAATAGAAAGTACTAGCTGTGTCCAGACACGCTCACCAGAAACACTTCTGTAAAAGGAGTGGTGATCAAGGATGTGAACCACTGAATGACAAACTAAATTTGAAGGCTACATGAAAGCACAGGATGCGTATTGATATTCCACATGTTCCACTGACATTCAAAATCAAATCATTTATTTTTGATCATTTACATTTTTCCATTTAGTTTAAATGGCAGTCGTCTCTTTCATCTATGCCTCATACAGAAAGTTTCTGAAACATGGGAAATAAGTGCACATTATCATAAAGACAACTCTATATTTCTGTCTTTGGCACAGCTTGTTTTATATTTCAGAACCGTGAAAAAAAATTCTCACAAAGTAACATTAAATTTAAAAAAAGCAACTAGTGACATTTTTCTCATACTTTCTGCTATCATTGAGTAAAATATTGTGAAGATTATTATTCTAATAAAGTGACCCACATTGTAGTCATTAAAGACCGTGTATGAAATATTAAAATGATGGAGGAAATATTTTTATGTTTGCTGTATTGGAGTCTATGGTTTTTGAGCACATTGATTGTTCATGACTGGAAGTGTTTTATTAATTATTATTAATTATTTTCACTTGTTGCTTGTTGTTATGGATCACAAATTTGGTAAAACATTTGGCATTTTAGGTTAATAAATCATATTTCAACCATTTATTTTGTTTTTCCATATACAGTAAGTGTTTCAGTTATTCCAGAGATGTCATCATTAAAGGAGATATATTATGACTTTTTTGGTCGACACAAAACATGATTATGAAGTTTTTTGCAGTAAATCTCTCTCACGATAAGTAATTTCAGCAGTTTTATTCTTGACATTTTCAGTACTTTCCAGAAAGAGCCTTTTCAGGGCTCTGTCCCCTTAAGAAAATAAGCACTGGCCGTGCCCACCAAAGGCTAAAGCGGCAAATGACTTGAGTGCACACCCCATAACCAGATGGTTACAGGCTCGTCCTTGGCCAAAATTGCTTGCTGCTGGTGGTGGTCGGAGGGAGTGACGCCAGTATTTTGCAGCCTTGTTTATGTCAGCCACTGCCAACAGTTGTGATGTAAAGTGCCTCGGGGATTGTAGAACTATAGAAGGTGCTAATACAGACAATTTACTCAGGCTGCTATAAGCTGAGAAGCTCTGATATATGGGAGGGGCTCAGGGAAGATTCTATTCTATCTTGAAACATTTCTAAAACCAGTGACAGAAAAGTATGGACAGAATTTATTTCATGTTTGGAATGCTTATAGAGGCAGTAGAGACCCACAAGGCAGCACAAAAGGAAGTCCCAAGATGAAAGTATAGTATATTACTGGAGTTTGATGGGTTCTTAAGACGTATATCTATTTTTGATAGCTACAGATTCAAGTTTTCAGCTTTTTGCATGTACCGGTCTGGATCATACTGACTCACCATGTGTTCCCGCTGATGCTGTTGTAGCTGTTGACACTGTAATGTGAGCTGAGCGATAGTCTTGTCTCGGCTCCTCAACTCCTCTCTGAGTACTTGTACTTCCTTAATCAGTACCTCCATCTGCATGCACAAACATACAGTTGGTTGCACTAATAGGAGACAACCTCAGGTAGGTGAAACACTGTATTGTTTTCATGTATACACCTTATAGCCAAGAACATTGTGAATCCAGAGGAAAGTTCCTCACCTGTGAAACAGTGGTGATGTCCTCAGCCTGCTCTGAAACATCTGCTGGAGAGTCTGTTTCCTCAAGCTTGAAACGTAAACACACACACACACACACACACACACACACACACACACACACACACACACACACACACACACACACACACACACACGGGGCATACAAACAGAATCAGAGTACAAAGTGAGCAGGATAAACTGCCTCAGGCATGCCTCAAAAGCAATATTTCACTTTGGTAGAAGAATTTTTCTCCTTCGCACAGAAACCCTGGTGACCCTGAACGGCCCGCCACCAGTACTACATACCGGAGGCAAAGCATGAGATTAAGAATTCAGTTTATTTATTTTACTTAATTCAAAACTGTCCCAATTTTGGTGTGCTTAAATAATTGCAGCACTACTTAAAACTGTATTTCCTTACAGATTTCCATCCTTCTGGAATTGTATTTTAATTCAAAATTTTGCCAGTTGTTGAATGTAGACAACTGATTGATCAAAAACAAATTAAAAACATATGAATAACACCAAATCATGTGACCTGTAGCAACACATGTCGGCTGTGTTTGGTCAAACCCTAAACGCATTGCTTGACATGCCTGGAAGTGTTACATTTTTTACATTCTGTCACTCTGTTCACAGGAATTGGTAGTTCAACTCATTAAAATTACACTGAAATACTAAGATACTGCAAAAATATATTTAAAAAATGTAAAAAAATAAATGGACTATGTAGACTGGTGTGGAACTGTTTAACATTAGATTCCTTGAGTTTATTTTCTATTAAAAATAATTGAGTTATTATGGCCCAAATATCTTTATGTAGACATAGATATAGATATAGATTGCTCAGTGAAGGTCTCAGACAATAGCAAACAGATGAGGAGACGCTGGAAATACCATTGTGGAAGGACAAACGCCTACATGGAATGTACCACCGACGAATAACTGAAGTGGCGGATATCAAGAAATCCTACCAATGGCTAGAAAGAGCTGGTCTGAAGGACAGCACAGAGACACTCATCATGGCTGCACAGGAACAGGCCCTGAACACCACAGCAACAGAGGCTAAGATCTACCACACCAGACAAGACCCAAGGTGTAGGCTATGCAAAGAGGCCCCTGAGACAATCCACCACATAACTGCAGTTTGTAAGATGCTGGAAGGGAAAACCTACATGGAACACCACAACCAACTGGCTAGCACCGTGTACAGGAACACCTGTGCAGAGTATGGACTGGAAGCCCCAAGGTCAAAGCGAGTAACACCCTCTAAAGTGGTTGAGCACAAGAGAGCCAAGCTCCTGTGGGACTTTCTGAACCAACTGGACATTGTAGTGGTGGACAAACAACAGAGGGCAGCCATTGTGGTTGATGTGGCAATATCAAGGGATGCAGCATCAGGAAAAAGGAATGTGAGAAACTAGAGAAGTACCAGGGCCTCAAAGAAGAACTTAAGAAAGCCTGAGGAGTGAAGACATCGGTGGTGCCCATAGTCATCGGGGCACTCGCGGCAGTAACCCCCAAACTGAAGGAGTGGCTAAAGCAGATCCCAGTAAAACCATCAGACATCTCAGTCCAGGAAAGTGCAGTTCTAGGAACAACTAAGATTCTGAGCAGAACTCTTAAGCTCCCAGGTCTCTGGTAGATGACCCAAGCTTGGAAGAACGAGACCACCCGCGGAGGGTGACAGAGCAATGGAGGGTAAGTTAATAAAGATAGTTTGCATTCACATCTTGACATAATTGAGTCTAACCTCTAGTAACGATTTGAGTCTGAGCAGCTGATTCTTGAGAAAGCTGCAGTCCTGAGTCATGTGTTCGAGTGTGAGTTTGTCCAGCGTTGGTCTGTAGCCCCACTGCCTGCCCTCAGAATGGTTATACCGCGAAGACATCCTCGGGCCCCTGAAGCCATCATAATTCTGGAAGACTTGAGCCCTGAGAAGAAAAAAAAAAGCGTTTTAATGCTCTGGTTTAATTGTTATCAGGTGTTTTTTAGCCAGTTTTCTAACCAACCTGCCATCACTGTAGAGGTGATCTGGACCACTCCACCGATGTTGTTTATGTCTCTGCCCCTGTCGACTGGCTTGTTTGGGACGCTCAATGCAGGACATTCTGTCAAAGTCTATAATAAGAGAATTAAAAGCAGCAGTGAGACGAAGTAAACATGTCCACAGAAACCGACACTCTAAGCAAAATGAATTAAAAAGCAAATTATTTGAATTTTATAACATCAATTTCTTATTTTTGGCAGGAAATAAGAAGTTAAAAGTAAGAGCATCACTTTTTTTTAAACTTTTTTTAGTTAGTTATATGTTACTATATAACTGCAGAGTAAACATGAACCCATACATATAATGAATATAATGAATTAACTTGCTTTCAAAGGCTCAAAACTATTTTTCATCCCATTGTGCTTCTTTAACCCTCTCAGGCTCAAAATAAGTTTTGATAAAAGGAAAAACAACTAAGCCCTTCAGGGGGTACTTCTGAGTTAAATAATGCTCATGAAATACGTATGTGGAGTAACCAGGTAGGTAGGTTTTAATGTTGCAAATCTGCAACGCCTGCCTCCAGAGGGTTAAACTGTCACCAACGAAAGAAAATCTTCTCTCACACTCTTGACAGGCCATTTCATTTCCAAGAAGCTACTGTAAAAGGACAGAGTATTTAACAACACTCAGTAGAATTCAGCTGTGAAGTCAACCGTGACTACGACGTCTCTGACAACTAACAGAGCGTGATCTCTAAGAAATCCTAACAACTCAAGTTTTTAAATGGCAGACACTCAGATACTGAAAGAAAGCATTAAAAGTAGATAACAGGTATTAAAAAAAGGCTTCATCCAGTCACTTCAGCAGAGTTGTTTTGAATACTTTACCCAGGGAGTCACCACGCGACACAGGAGCAGACAATGTTCACGATCTGTTTTGCATACGGAGCTGTTACGTTCCTGGAAACTTTAGTGACCCCAATGAGTTTTTTTTAGCTTAGAAAATCTAAAAAAAAAGTCAAACAAACTGAATATATTCCAACTGAATAAGTCCAGAAATGTAGATGAAGTCAAACTTGTTGAGTGTGGAGGGAAATGACTCCTTGTCTTGTCAGCTGATGACTTGTTAAAGGGCCAAGGAAGAAGTCAGCCCAGCTCGCCTGCCCTGTCTGTGTTGACAGCCTTGTTTTTCTGGGAACTCCCTAGGAACTGGAGCTGGTGGGAGAGAGAGAGAGGACTGTGGTGGTGCTGGGGAAGAAGAGAGTGAGGTGACTGGTTGGCGTCCAAGCTAGCACGTAACCGGCATGGAGACAGAGTTTGTGGCCTCTCCCCCTTTACGGGAGGTGACAGCTGGATAAAAACACAACACGAGTACTCCTCAGCCTTCCTCTCTCCTCTCCCTCTTCGTGCTTTATTTCTTTAGGAGAATTTTTTTTCCTTTTGCTGCATCTCTTGGCCTCCACCATGGTCTGGACTCTGTTCATTTCTCTCTTGAACTCTACCCATGACGTAGGGAGCTATAAATATGGCTGCTACCCGAAAAGGGGCAGGAAGGGACGACGCTGTAATTCACATTCCTTTAGAGTGAACACCCCACCACCACCACCCCTCTCACCGTCTCTTTTTCTCAGAAACAGGAAGCTCACTGTTTACAGACATTGCACTTTAATTTCTAGGTTAATTAAATACAGCCGGATTCTCAGCAGGACGTTTAATTCACTTTAGTGTAAGTTTTTATGCTGGACTTCCAAAATACCAATAAAACACAAGTTATAAACACACCTAAGGGAACATTTAACACTAAGTTCTCACTTTTGGACTTTAAACTCTAATCTGAAGTAGAATCATAAGTGAAACAAATGTGATCTCGTAAAAAGATGAGGGTTCTGTTCGGATCAATGGAATATTAGGGTTTTGTGAAGCATGCTTCTATTTCGAACCATGAAAAAAGAGGCTTGTTTCATATCGGACCATACCATGCCAGTTTATGACCCATTAAAAAACAGGAGCTGGCCAAAGCGCCTCCCAAACAACAACATAAAAATAGAGATAAAACAATCAGTTAAAGCAGATAAAAACAGCAGTCAAAGCCCAAATAATTAAAGTAAAAAGTTAAAAAAAAGGAGTCACTATCTAAAAGCCAAATCATAGAAGTGTGTCTAAAACCATGACTTGAAGACAAAGGATGATTGTCTGTTGAATTGTGATTGCCAGAGAAAAGGAGCAACATACATGAAGGCCCGCTCCCCCCTTGCCTTGGTGTTCATAGTGGGGGTGCAAAGTAGCAGGCGGTCAGCTGACCATAGCAAGCGCACAGGCACATAGGGCATGAGGTCTAACAAATATGAAGATGCCAGACTGTTCAATGTGTTATAAACTTTTTTTTTTCAATTCAATTCAAGTTTATTTATATAGCACCAAATCACGACAAAAGTCGTCTCAAGGCACTTCACATAGTAAACATTCCAGTACAGGTCAGTTCATTAAGCCAATCAGAAAAAAGTTTCCTATATAAGGAACCCAGCAAATTGACTTGATGCAATCCTCATACTAACCCCTTCTTTCCACCGGAGCTGCCAGCAGCACGTTACTGCAGCAGCACGTCTCGCTCGCGTAAGCTGCTGCTTGGCCCTTCCCACGAGGCGCGAAGCAGCAGGGGAGCAGCTGTCACCGACAGAGCACGAAGTAACTTTGTCAGTGAACACGACAACAAGCAGGAGAAAACTACAACATGGCTCCAAAAGGTTTGTGTTTTATGATCTGTCCGTTTTATAATCGCCAATACGGACCTGAAAAACAAAGGAGACCGCTAGCTAGGTGATAACTTCTCACGGGGCCGCATATTTAGTAACCTTTTTTAAAAGTAAAGCAACCGGAAGGCAGTACGTTTCTTTATTCTGAAAATCTCGGGAGCTTCGCTCCATTTCCGCGTCCGATTTCCTGTCTTTGTCATGACTCGAGGGAGATGTTTAACCCAAGACATGCAGAATAAACACAACTTCAATGGTGAGTAAAGAAAAATCTTTTTATTTTAGAACAGGAACAAAAGGGGCACTGGAAGGTCCAGTGAGGGTGTGCCGTTCGGCTTAAGTCAATTTAATAGTCCCAGATATGCGGAAAGGGTGTCAGCCTAGGTGAGCGTAGGTGGTGGCACAGCGGGCTGAGGTGGATGAGGCAGCGGAGATTAAACGAGCAGGTGTGGAAGAGGATGGGACGTGGTTCTGGAACTCCGGGGTTCGAGTGGCGAGTAGTGTGTAGAGTTGAGTATCCTGAACAGAACAAACAAACAGGCTTCAGAGGAAAATCCAAAAACATAATCCAGATAAAAGTCCAGGGTTCAGAGCCAAAAAATCCAATATCTAATTCTAACAAGCAAACGAGCAAACAAAGTCGAGAGGCTGGGGCTACCTAACAGGTGCAATCATCCGGCGTAGTGTGGTGTCTCCATTCTCCCTTTATACCCGACCTCCAGATTGGAGATTCGGCACACCTGCAGCTCCCTCCGCTCCTCACCTGTGGAAAATTTCCTCAGAGATGGTTATTGTGGAAAGAATGCTCACCTCAGCTCAGGAACATGACAGTCTTTCCTTCCCCAAAAATGTCGAACTTGACCCGTTTCAGAGGCGTTGCACGTAGAGAATAGAACCGGCGCGTAAGGGCCGCGACATGCTGCTCCTGAGACGCGGCCGACTCGCGCTGCTGACAGCTGCTGACGGCTCCGGTGGAAAAGGTTCTGTTGACCACAGCGGTTCCTATCAGCAGCTATGACGTGCTGCTGCAGTAACGTGCTGCTGACGGCTCCCGTGGAAAGAAGGGGTAAGCAAGCATGCAGCAACTGTGGAGAGGAAAACTCCCTTTTAACAGGAAGAAACCTCCAGAGGATCTGGCTCAGTATAAGCAGCCATCCGCCACGACTCACTGGGGATTGAGAAGACAGAGCATGCGCGCGCACGCACACACACACAAGGGCCCGACCGATATGCTTTTTTGGGGACCGATACGATACCGATATAAAACTTTTAACAGAGCTTAAACCCTTCATTCTCTGCCTATTTGATGCAAACTTATTTCTCTATTACACACCAAAGAACTGTCTCAATAGCTCACTAGGGTTTCCAAGTAATGCAAATAAGATTTATTTAGCAGATCTCAAAAACAACAGAACACACAAACTCAGTCACAGCATAAATCTAACAATCAAGTTTTTTCTTGTAAACTGGTTTCCACAAATACATTTTAACTTAAAGGAATATTCCACCACTCAGTAAAAGTGTGTCTTGTTAAGATTCCCCAGAGTTAGACAAGTCAGAAAAAGCATTTTATAACCAGCCCAATACGATCTGGCAGCAGTTGGTTTTCTTAGTTTAGCATAAAATAATATAAGTGAATTCACAAACATTGTAGTGTTTTTATGCAAGCCTTCCCTTCCAATGCTTTATTCTAAAACAACTGGTTACAATATGTTTTTCTGACTTAGCTAACTCTGGGGAATCTAACAACACACACACATTTAGGGACAGAAGATCCCTATAAGAATATTAAACTAATAAAAATGCAGCAATAAATAAAACGTAATACTTGGGCTTTGTAACAAAGTAACACTCTGTGGAAGTTAACTTGGTGAACTTATTCACCCTGGACAGGAAATAATTGCACATAAGAAACATAAATAAGAATAAATAAATAAAAAGTTCCAAAACAATAATTTGTGTTCAAAGTTCAAAGGAGTGGAGCCACACAACGTGAGTTCATAAAGCTGGCGCCATCTGCTGGATAGGTAGCGCAATATCGGCCGTCTTTTTGGCCAATAGCCGATACTGTTAATGACCCCAATATCAGTCAATAATATCGGCCGGCCGATATATCAGTCAGGCCCTAACACACACACACACACAAACAAAATATATATACCAAGTAATGTGTCTATGGTTACATTGTGATTTCTTAGTAAATGTTCTATTTGGTGAGAGATAAACTTTATAGTATTTATCCTAGTGAATCTACAATTAAACGGGTAAACTGGTGGAAGCACATTCAATGTCAAGGAAAGTTAATGTTATTATCAGGAGAGGGAGAATGATTAAATGGTTAGCAACAGTGTTCAAGACGATGGCCCCCACCATGAGGGCACCACATCTTAGCAGAACATCAACAAAAAGGAGGATCTTAACCCTCTCAGGCTCAAAATAAGTTTTGATAAAAGGATGAACAACTAAGTCCTTTAGGGGTACTTCTGAGTTAAAAAATGCTCGTGAAATACGTATGTGGAGTAACCAGGTAGGTAGGTTTTAACATTGCAAATCTGCAATGCCTGCCTCCGGAGGGTTAAATTGTTTTGCATAGTTTACAGAGTCATGGCGAGAGGTCATGGCATGTATCACAGATTCCAAGTGCGGCCGTTTCTAGATCGGCTTCAGGCGCGTTAAACAGCGAAATTGAAAGAAACATGACTTTTTGACCGCAATTATCTGGGGTACCACTGTAAATCCTGCATCCAGTTTCACCCCAAGACTGGTAACGCACCTCTTGAGGTCCAAACTCAGAAGAGGTGCGAGACAGGTTTTTGTAGTCCAAAAGAATGGACTCAGTCTTTGACTTGTTAGGTTTAAGGAAGTTAGTTGCCAACCACCCCTACACATTAGAGAGACAATCTGTGGGCAATAAATCTGTGTTTAGCCAATTCATCCTGAAATATATCTGATAATCATAAGCATAGATATGATAGCCTATCCTGTCCTGCTCAAAAATCTTTCCCAAAGGCAAATCTTAAAAGGAGTGATCAGATTTTTAACTTAAATGTTGTCTCTTTATTAGGTCCACCCTGCTCATACTGGCTTTAACCATCAGAGCAGCCTTGCTTTATGCACCATGGATTCAACAAAGTGTTAGAAACCGTTCTCAGAGATTTTCTCCATATTGACAGTAATAACATCACACAGTTGATGCTGAGTTTCTGTTTTCAGATGCGCTTGATGATTGGAATTTCCTGTTATCACCCCCTAAAAAATGCTGGACTGAATGGGCATGGACAACAGCATTACTCAGGTAGGTTGTGCTGTTTAAACCAGGCTAAATGAGGGCCAAGAGAATCTCCTCCACAGCAGTACAGCAACAGCCTGAACCATGCTTTAATGTTAATTACACAAAATTATGGCCCAGCCATTTGAAAAATGTAGCTAAAACATAGACTTGTCAGACCAGATCATGTTTCCAATCCACTTGCCACTTTTGGTGATCCTGGGTGAATTGCTGTTTCAGTTTCCTGCCCTTAGCTGACAGGAGTGACACCCAGTATGGTTTTCTGCTGCTGTGGTCCATCTCCTTCAAGGGTCAGCATGTTGTGTGTTCAGAGATGCTTTTCTGCAGACCTTGTGGTTAAACAAGTAGTTATTTGGGCTGCTGTTGTCTATCAGCTTCAGCAAGTCTGACCATTCTCCTCTGACCTCTGACATCAACAAGACATTCTCATCCACACAACTGCTGCTCACTGGATATTGTATATTTTCAGACCACTCTCTGTAAACCCTAGAGATAGTTCAGGGTGAAAATTCAAGTTTACCAATAGTTTCTGGTACAAACAACCAAGCCGCAATTAAAGTCAATAAAATTCTTGTTTTTCTTCGTGCTGATGCTCAGGTTGAACTTCCCCACATCGAGATGTCTTGCTGTGATGTGATTTGCTGATTTCTACTTGCGTCTACAAGAATCTGAACAAGGGTTCCGAGGGTTAGGATTAGGGTGGCTGGTGTATAATACTAAAATGGAAAAAAAAAAGATGTGTATTTGCCTGCTTCCTGGGGTTAGATCCAACTGGATTAGATGTAAACATAAAAATAAAATTGCAAATCAGAATTTGAACAAAAAACAATACCAGAAATGTAATCTGAACAGATTTTTGCAATTGAATTATCACCTCTTTGGAAGTTTGTCTGCGTCTGAGCACTATGAACCTAATAAAGAAGGGCTTAAAATGTAAAGCTGCGGCATTAGACCAAGTAATCGTCAGCTGAGTCTGTCTAATAAACAGGCAGCTGTATTTGTGTTTGTGCATCTGTGGGCTCATGCTCCTTCATAAGCTTTCTGTAGACCCGTGACAGAATCTACACAATTTTACGCTGCTGAAGGGAGTCGTGTTTGTAAAAACTAAGCCTGTCAAAGTCATTCACAGACAACTTGCTGCATTAAATCCATTAGCAATGAATTGTGCCGTCGACATAAAACCGACAAGAGAAAATTCACTTTCAAAAATTCATTATATTTCATGTAAAGAAAGGGCTGTTTGTCTTCTTCCAAAATGCCACACAAGGAGCTGTAATGGTGTCAACAATGTTATGATGTGGTAATACACTGACCTAATTACCTTTAACATACACCAAGATGCCATTTTACTTCATTTTAATGAGATTGTTTGTAAGAGAGATTGAAAATGGGAAAGAAAACAACAATCTGACAGTTATAACATCAGACTTGAAGGGAACATTGTACAGATATGCTCCTGTACAAATAACTTTGCTTCTATATGCTCATCAGCCACTCACATCTGTGTGCATCAGTTCATATAATCAGAGCCAGGCGGCTGGCTGATTGGCATTTTTTTCAAAGACTGGAGTTGTAATGGAATTACTCTTCGCCAACCAAGCATCAAAAGAGTGGCAGGACCCACGATGCACAACAAGGTATCCATTAAAGAAGTTTAATAGATGTTCTGGTAGCAAATATCCACCCAAGGCAAAGCACGATTCAATTTATTCAAAACATTAAATCACATAGAAGGATTCAGCTCAAAAACTCCGACCTTGTTGATGCAATAATTTACATTTATGATCAGACAGCTTTGCTGGAGGTTATCAGCTGTTACAAAAAAATAAAATAAAAATGAACAACCTCTGGCCAAGGAAACCAGCATTTTCATCTATAACCACCTCAACATTGTCACTTGAATGTGGGGAACATAAAGAAATGCCTGTGTGTGCATATTTGTGTGTGTGTGCTGACCTTGTAAGCTATCATCTGGGAGGCCTGCATCCAGCATGAGGTCGCTATCATCCAAATCTGCAGCTCCAGGAGAGTCCAGGTTGTTGAGAATATCCTGAAAAGCACACATATTCAATGTAATAATGTCTACCATATACATTATCATACACATGGTTACATTTTCCTTCAAGAAGAAGATCTTTAATATGCATGAGAATCTGCAGGCAGGGGTTCATGACAAGTAACATGCTAAATCATAATGATATACAGTCTTCACCTGCAATTAATAAATCCCTGCATGCCTTTTTAGTGACAAGTCATTCTGAAGCTTAGTGAATTGTTAGGGGGGATCCCTGGCACTTTTTACATTGAGTGACTTTAATTGCATTGTGAGACTTGTACTTTACCATCACAGTTATATGCTTATTCAAATGCAGTCCAAGGTATTCATTCTCCCCTGTTCCCAAACTATTTTAGGAATAACAACAATCTAGCCTGTCCTATTTGTTGATTTTCTTTTATGCAACTTCAAGTATATTCTCTCCAACATCATGAAGATGTCATCGTTCCACGCAATAAGACAAAGAATAGGAGGTTTTTTTGGAAAACTATCTGCCAATTATGAATGATAATGCTTGAAGCTTTGAAAACAACAACAGGAAAAAAGCCTCGTATCAGCCATAAATATGCAGACAGTCTGACTGCTCCATACCACATATTTCAAAGCATACCCAAAAGCAGAGAACAGAACAGGTGGTTCAAAGCTTTTTTTATTTTTTTTATAACATGGATTTTTTTTTAGGGTGCTTCATAGAACCAAAATGGGATTTGACTAGAAGACACGTGCAAAACGAGTTATTACTGAAAATCTCTTGTGCTGCACAATAACTGACTGGTGCCATGTCTTTCAGACTGAATGATAGAAAAATAATGAAGGAATAAACTAAACATTCTGCTGTCTTTCAAAAATTCTCTGTGAAGATGTGGATGATTTTTTTTAAAGAGACTGCATGAATCAACCAGTTTCATTTGTTTTCTGCCCTCATACTTCTTGATCTTTTATTCTACACCTCTTTACCATGTCCCTATAACCTTATGATCCCAATTTCCTGGCTAAAAATGTAATAATTCAAGAGAAACATTTGATAAAACATTGTGAAATGACATTTTTCATAACCTTTTAATTGCAAGGCATGCTTCTTTTTACAGGAGGTGTCTGCTTGTTAACTGATGTTTGGTTTCTTTGTTAGAGACAAACTTACTTTAAAGCTGTTCGGCTGCAGCCAAAGTTTTAAGTCTCATTACCTGAATCAAGATACTTTATATTTTTACTTGGCTATTGAATTAAATGTTAACTTATTTTTTTGTTTGTTTGTTATGGTTGTTTTTTAAGCCCTTTTTTACTTGTCATTTTATCCCAAGGCGTTCCCTGGCCAGGCAAGAGACACAGTGCCTCCAGCATGTCCTGGGTCTCCCTTTAGGTCTCCTCTCTGTTGGACGTGCCCGGAAAACCTCACCCAGGAGGTGTCCAGGAGGCATCCTATTCAGATGCCCGAGCCACCTCAACTGGCTCCTCTCAATTTGGAGGAGCAGTGGGGGTCTAACTCTAACCCCCTGAGCCCCTCCCGAATGACCGAGCTTCTCACCCTATCACTAAGGGAGAGCCCAGTCACCCTGCGGATGGCCCTCATTCCAGCTGCTTGTATACGCGATCTCGTTCTTTCGGTCACTACCCAAAGCTCGTGACCATAGAGGAGGGAAGGAACGTAGATTGATCTGTAAATTGAGAGCTTCACCTTCTAGCTCAGCTCTCTTTTCACCACAACAAACCGGTACAATGCCCCGCATCACTGCAGATGCAGCGCCATCCACCTATTGATCTCACGCTCCAGCTTTCCCTCACTTGTGGCCCCGAGATACTTAAACTCCTATACTTGGGGCAGGACCTCGACCATGGTCTCGGATTTAGAGTAGGGCCCGACCGATATATCGGCCGGCCGATATTATCGGCCGATATTGGGGTCATTAACAGTATCGGCTATCGGCCAAAAAGACGGCCGATATTGCGCTACCTATCCAGCAGATGGCGCCAGCTTTATGAACTCACGTTGTGTGGCTCCACTCCTTTGAACTTTGAACACAAATTATTGTTTTGGAACTTTTATTTATTCTTATTTATGTTTCTTATGTGCAATTATTTCCTGTCTAGGGTGAATAAGTTCACCAAGTTAACTTCCACAGAGTGTTACTTTAGCCCTTTTCAGACAGACATTCTGGAACATTTGCGGACAATTCAATCCGGTTTTTAACCGGAACTGTGTTTTCAGACACACCACTTTTGTACCAGAACTTGTCCTTTCGGCTGCGTTCACACAGCAGGGAAAAGTTCCAGATGTCTGATGGCGGCGGGGGGTGGGGGGTGGGGGAGAATCGGACTTATGTTAAGAAGAAGAAGAAGAAGAAGAAAATATCATTTCTATAGCGCCTCTCAAGATAAAAATCACGAGGCGCTTAAGCATAATTCTGCGCACACGAAGACGCATAAGAGACCTGGATGATGAAGCTCAATGGTTAAAGGGATCACTGAAGCGGTGTGAAGCGCTCCGTCGCGCGTCTAGACAGTACCGTAGGAGGCGAGCTGCCGTGGTTCGCCGCATGCTACAGGAGCGAGTTATATAGGTGCGCACGGCGTCCCCCGGTCCCCTCCTCCTCCCCCTCCCCCTTGTCCGGAACTCTACCTCACCAGTCTGAAGCAGCCACCCTGTCCGTAACAAGTCCGGACCTGTTACTAGGGGCTTCGTCCGGTTAAATTCCGGAACACGTTATCCGGATGTTTGCATTCAGACAGAAAGGTATTACGGACAGATTCCGGAACATTTCCGTTTTTCATGGCCTGTCTGAAGGGGGCTCTGGTTACAAAGCACAAGTATTACATTTTATTTATTGCTGCATTTTTATTAGTTTAATATTCTTATAGGGATCTTCTGTCCCTAAATGTGTGTGTGTTGTTAGATTCCCCAGAGTTAGCTAAGTCAGAAAAACATTTTGTAACCAGTTGTTTTAGCATAAAGCAATGGAAGGGAAGGCTTGCATAAAAAAACACTACAATGTTTGTGAATTCACTTATATTATTTTATGCTAAACTAAGAAAACCAACTGCTGCCAGATCATATTGGGCTGGTTATAAAATGCTTTTTCTGACTTGTCTAACTCTGGGGAATCTTAACAAGACACACTTTTACTGAGTGGTGGAATATTCCTTTAAGTTAAAATGTATTTGTGGAAACCACAGTTTACAAGAAAAAACTTGAATGTTAGATTTATGCTGTGACTGAGTTTGTGTGTTCTGTTGTTTTTGAGATCTGCTAAATAAATCTTATTTGCATTACTTGGAAACCCTAGTGAGCTATTGAGACAGTTCTTTGGTGTGTAATAGAGAAATAAGTTTGCATCAAAAAGGCAGAGAATGAAGGGTTTAAGCTTAAGAAAATTTGTATTTCTTTTTTGTGAGGGGGATTTATCGGCCATTATATTGGCTATGGGCCTTTGTTAAAAGTTTTATATCGGTATCGGCCCCAAAAAAAGCATATCGGTCGGGCCCTAATTTAGAGGAGCTGATTATCAACCCAGCTGCTTCGCACTCAATTCAAGCTTATTTATATAGCGCCAAATCTTGACAAGAGTCGTCTCAAGGCACATCACATAGTACACATTCCAATACAGGTCAGTTCATTAAGCCATTAGCAAATTGCATCAAGTCACTGACTAGTGTCAGTGACTTTACAGCAATCCTCATACTAAGCAAGCATGTAGCGACAGTGGAGATGAAAACTCCCTTTTAACAGGAAGAAACCTCCAGAGGATCCTGACTCAGTATAAACAGCCATCCACCATGTCTCACTGGGGATTGAGAAGACAGAGCAGACACACGCATACACCAACACCAGCCCACCCACACACAAACACACATCCACACACACAACATATATACCAAGTAATAGTTCTATGGTTACATTGTGATTTCTTAGTAAATATTCTATTTGGTGAGAGATAAACTTTATTGTATTGATCATAGTGAATCTATAATTAAACGGGTAAACTAGTAGTAGCACAAACCACTCCAGCAAAAGTAGGAGATCACGTTCTGATAAAGCCAACAGGACCACATCATCTGAAAAAGCAGAGAACCGATCCTCAGACCACCAAAAATGGATGGCTGCACCTAGAAATCCTGTCCATTAAAGTTCTGAACAGAATTGGTGATAAAGAGCAGCCTTGTCAGAGTCCACCTCTCACTGGGAACAAACCCGACTTACTTCCAGCAATGCAGACCAAGCTCTGGCACCGGTCATACAAAGACCTAACAGCCCTCATCAGAGGGCCTGGTACCTCATACTCCCAGAGTACCCCCCCCCCCCCCCCCCCCCACAGGACCTCCGGAGGGATGCGGTCAAACGCCTTCTCCAAATCCACAAAACACATGTAGATTGATTGGGCGAACTCCCACGCACTCTCCAGAACCCCCCTAAGGGTATAAAGCTGGTCCAGTGTTCCACGGCCAGGACGAAAACCACATTGCTCCTCCTGAATCTGAGGTTTGACAATCCATTGGACCCTCCTCTCCAGAATTCCTGAATAGATCTTACCAGGAAGGTTCAGAAGTGTGATCCACCTGTAGCTGGACCACACCCTGCTGTCCCCCTTTTTTAAATAGGGGGACCACCATCCCGTTCTGCCAATCCAGTGGAACTGCCCCAGATGTCCACACGATATTGCAGAGCCCCATCAGCCAACACAGCCCTACGACATCCAGAGCCTTAAGGAACTCAGTGCATCCAACCCTGGAGCCTTGCCACAGAGGAGCTTTTTGACAACCTCAGCCCCAGAGATAGAGCAGTCCAACTTAAAGTCCCCAGGCTCCGCTTCCTCACTGGAAGACGTGCCAGTGGGATTGAAGAGGTCTTCAAAGTATTCCGCTCATTAATCCACATCATTCCGAGTAGAGATCAGCTGCACACCGTTCCCTCTGTAAACAGTGTTGGTAGTGCACTGCTTTCCCCTCCTGAGGCGCAGGATGGTGGGCCAGAATCTCCTCGAAGCAGTGTTCTTCAGTTAAATAAATAAATACACTGGTGCTTGTTATGTGAGAGAGTGGAGGGCTAGAAAACGATTTGGAGACTTACTCATAATTATTAATGAGATGCAAACATTTTGCCTCTGATTGGCTAATAGAAACACAACTCTTCCAATGCCTTCATTCGCTCTGTAACGTTAATGTTTGTTCTTCAACAATAACATAAGCCTGAAGGTGTTCTGAGATGCTATAGAGTTGCTAATGTAAATGGTTAGCTTCTACTAGCAGACACGCTCTGCTCTTTCCTGGATGCTAAATCAACAGCAGCCTTCCTCGTCACGAGCCAAGATGGGAGAGTCAATGAATGCTAATCTACAGTGTGACATAGATATGTGTGACTTTTCTGTCCCGAGTGTTTCCCCATCTATTTTCTTTCAGTGGCTAATGTAGATGTAAATCAGAATGCTATCATAAGTCATTCATTTCCACTGCAATATTTAACTCCACAGTTTAACTGGTACTGGCATTATCCTGTTACACAATAGCATCAGTGCAATATTCAGTATGTGTTAAATATTGTGCAAAAACGAATGTACATTAGCATGTCTGTGTCCTTTATGCTGCATAGTTCTCGAAACTCACATTTCTTTTTCATTCATTGTTTTTAGTGTTTGAAGGTCAACATAATAGCTTACTGCCTTTGTGTGTTTAATCACACTTTTGTTGTTATTTTGTTTCTTCCTTTTCTCCAAGTGTCTGTGCTGCTGTAACGAGTGAATTTCCCCATTGTGTGAATAAAAAAGTCTATTCTTTTCTATTTGATTCTATCCTATTATAAATAGGGTTAGAAGTTTCACACTCAGTCTGCATATGTACCTCAGAGTGACTGATCATGTTTTAAAAAGTAACAAGTAAATAACAGTTTCTCCGTGAACTTGCTCTTTGATTTTCGATTCTGAAAAAGTTCATGTTCAGTTGAGTATTTTTAATGTTTAGTCTGGTTTTTGTCATGTTGTTTCTTAAATGCATTCATAAAAAAAGATACTTCTCCAGCTCCATCTAAAATTAAATAACACTCATTCAGATGTAATGCCTATCATTATTTACACCTTATTTTTAAGCAATCAGTAACTTAAGTTTTGTCTCATATATAAAACCTAAACTGCTCCGGAGCAGGTGAGTTTTTTAGCCTAAGCCAGGAAGGCAATACAATCTGAAAGACATGAAGCGGCTTTATGACACTAAAAAGCCCAAGCTGAACCAGAAGTTACCTCACAAAGCTACTAATCCTGCTTTGTACTACAGGGCTCTGATCTCCACTGTGAGCTGTAAGCAGCACAAAGCAAACTCATTTCCTGAATACTTATTTAAAAATATACAAACATGTCAAATTCCTGCTCATAGAGCCCAAAGAGCTGTGCAGCTTGTGCAAAGATGAGTAAATAAACAATGTGGAACTTCATCACATCTGTTCAGTTCAGTAATTATGATATGGACAATAGATTATGACTACTCAACTGCAGAAATAAAGTTTTCCTAAGAAATATTACAAAGATATTTCTGTTCAACATCTCATGGCAAACGTAACATACATGATCTAAAATGGCATCAATTGTTTAACTTTTTGAGGATCAGGAGTAAAAAAAAAATTGTGATTTAGATTTAGATATCAGGAAATAATACATACTGGGTTCTGTGAGTGTCTCTGTTTCTGGAAAGAAATTCTGCAGCAGAATTTTTAAGATGCTGTATGAGTTTGAATATTTTTATGTATTATTTTACTGTTGGGGAAATAACAACAAAGAACAAAAAGAGCCATACTGGGACTCTCTGGGGGTCGGTATATTTAAAATGTTGCTCAAAAATGAAAAAGAAGTTTTAATCTAATAGATTTTACTGCAGGTTTTTACTTGAAGAAAAGCACTTTTTCAGGTTAAAAGAATTTATTCAGGCTGTTCCAGTTTAACATGAAGGGTAAAAGCTTCAAACAACTTTAAGCCTAAATATATTCCTAGTTCATCTGCACTGCAAGTTTGCAACACTCAGCCTCTTTTGGATCTGAAGCAATAAACAACAATATGGAAAGAAAACTGTTCATGAAAGTGTAAACAACCATAAAAAGGCAAAGAGAAGATGAGGATTTTAATTCTCACAACATTTGTAATTGAATAATGAAGATGCAAACCAAAGCACAATAAACGTTTTGTAGATGTTTTTGTTTCTGTTTTAATGCAGTGAGCAGACACATCCAGGGACACAGATAATACAGAGGAGGTAAAATGAGTGAAACAGTTAAATGAGTGATGGCAGCTGCAGCAGTGAGGAAAATAGAGTTAGAGAACCTCTGAGTCAGCAGTACGTTTTTTCAAGATTTATCTCTTTGAATTTTCCTTTGTTTTGTTGACAAAGTAACAAGATGCCGTCTACAACATGGTGTGTGTGTGTGTGTGTGTGTGTGTGTGTGTGTGTGTGTGTGTGTGTGTGTGTGTGTGTGTGTGTGTGTGTGTGTGTGTGTGTAAATTATGATATGTTCTAACATGATAAAAAATAAATCTATCCACCTTGTTCCTGGCTGGTCTTACGGAGAAATGATGATAGTAGCAACATCCGGTGAGAAACCAAAAGTAGCACATACACATTGGTTTGCATGGTGAGGTTTCACTATGGTTTATTTGAACATTTGAAGATAATTTTACAAAATATTCACCCCCAGAAAATGTACTCACGTGCCTCAGGAAGATGTTGCGCTTTTCGTGGTTGCACAAACAACCAGAGAAAGTTTTATTTGTGGCTACAAGTGCGATGTTTAGAAACTGCACCCCAGAGTAAGAGAGTGACTGCCGTTTGTATTTCACCTAAAGTGGAAGCTAAAACCCCGGCACTCCATCTGCTTATAAGTAAATAAGATTGTCTCTTTTAGCAAAACATGCCTAAGATTATTACTAAGTAGGTACTGATAATCGTCAAAGCTTTTAAGATTGTTTATTGCCTCGCTGTATGACGTGTTCAGAAATGAGCTAAAACGCTACTGTATGTTACTTTGGCTCCATTTTCAGATAGTCCTCCCCATCCCTTCAGTGAAGTATGCAAAAGGAGTGTAACAGTGTCCAATTTGAGCTGTAACAGCTGGTGTTTACATGTTTTCCTTCTCTAAAAGTCCATAAAAAAGAAGATTAGCGCCAATCTCAATGTAAAAAAAACGCGGACCGGAAGTAGGTCGCTTTTTTTTTTTAAAGCAAAGGCTCACAGGTTTTAAGAATAAGGTGGATAGCTACAAAAAAAACTGTTCATAATAGGGATGGTGTACTGCTGACCTCGACTCAGAACGTTGTGGATCAGTGGGCAGATTATTTTGAAGACCTCGTCAACCCCACCGACACTTCTTCCTGTGAAGAAGCAGAGGCTGGGGACTTTGAGTTGGGCTCTCCAATCTTTGGTGCTGAGGTCACAGAGGTGGTCAGAAAGCTTCTCAGTGGAAAGGCTCAAAGGGTGGATGAGATCCGCCCAAAGTACCTTAAGGCTCTGGATGTTGTAGGACTGTGTTGGTTGAGCAGTTCTGCAATATTGCGTGGACATCGGGGGCAGTTCCACTGGATTGGCAGACTGGGGTGGTGGTCCCCCAATTTAAAAAGCAGGACCGCAGGATATGCTTCAACTACAAAGGATCACACTCCTGATCATTCCTGGTAAAGTCTACTCAGGGGTTCTGGAGAGGAGAGTCCGACAGATTGTCGAACCTCGTATTCAGGAGGAGTAATGTTGCTTTCGTCCTGGCCATGGAACACTGGACCAGTAAATGTTGCTTCAAGTGAAATTGTTTTAAAAAATAACAACCAAAAATAAAAACCTAGCTTACCTAAAAATAATAAACTTTCAGCACTCAGCATGATCTGGGAGACTGACAATATTATTGACCCAAAAAAAGAATGCACTAACAGAAATGATCTATTATATGTTCTTTTCTGACATATGTACTGACATTTGTAAAAATCCCATGAATACAAATTTTCACATATGTATGTGCTTTTATCAGCTGTGCATCTGATACATTCACCTGACGGTGTGATCGTGCGTTGTAGCTCTCCATTATGCCCATTATGTGAAGCTGGTTTTGTGCTCATCTGCATGGCACATAATGGGAATGTTATCATGAGCTCTGGCAGCCCACTCCTTGATTTTTCACTGAGCTATATGAATGCAGATCAACACAAAAACGGACAGAACACACAAAACAGATCAGACTTCTAACATGCACGCACACTGTGGGATCTGAAGGATGCACAATGCCCCCAAGTGGACTGACAAAGCCACTGCAGTCTAGTGGTGAGCTTGAGACTAGGACATGTATCTAATCCCCTCAAGGATGCAAAAAGAAAGCAAAAAAGAAAAAAAGAAGAAAAAAAAGAAAATCCTGTCTCGTTTTAATGTTTTACTGAGATTAGACCTTTGTCTCTGCTTATTTTGTTACCATATTTGAATAAGAGCAGAAAACAGATTTTAAAGAAGGATTTTTTTGTCAAACATCAATTAGAAGGTATTATTTTATGCAAGCTTAAAATTAAGTTGTAGCTTAAACTGTTGTGTCTCAACTGACACCACATTATGTTGTACAAATTTTCAAGAACTCTTAATCATTTTAGACAGACAATGCTTTGTGGCAGTATTATATTTGTGTCTCATTACAAATAACTATTTGCTTAGTGAACAAGGGAATGATGAGGAGTGAGGGCTACAAACAGATGGAGAGGAAATGGTAGAAAAAAGGGAGGTGGGGGATAGAGTGAGCTCAGTGCATCCAATTACAGTAAGTGGATTCATTTCCTCTAATCAAATAGCTCAGTTAAATATCTCACAGGCAGAGTCCCCATAGAGCCAGTCTTCACACATCAGTAATCAGCTACTACATTTCCCCTTCTCCATCTTTCCATTTCTGCTCTTTTTTTCCCCTCACTCACTCATAAGGCCTTTCCTTTCCAACGGAGGCTGCATCATGTCTCTGACCAGCGGTAGAGGTGTGTCACTAAAGAAAACATGATGCTGCATTAACTGGCTTCTCCGATGGTTTTGTGATTGTTCAATCTCATTGCCCCACCCCCCCACCCCCACCCCCACCCAGGGAGGGAATGATGATTGCCACCGACAGGGTTCCCACTCTTTACTTGAAATTATTTTCCAGGACTTTTCCAGGACAATTTCAAGACTTTTTCAGTGTACAAGTCAAGTTATCATAACTACGGTTTGCCGATATCCCGATATATTTAGAAACAGATATGATATTGTACCTACCTACACCGTTATTTTGACAATATAGTTGTGGAAAGATTTTTGTCTTTCACAATCCCACCTACATTCTTCTATTTACAATGCAACACAACTAAAACAGAAGTTATTCTCTACTTTAGTTCATACCATAGGTGTGACATTGTGGTCTCATCAAGTCATCTCCATGTCATGTTTTTGTTCTGCTCAGCAACTGAACCAGGTTAATTCACTGTGCTGACTGAAATCGTCGTCGTCTTCCTCCGCTTATCCAGGTCTGGGTCGCAGAGGCAGCATCCCAACTAGGGAGCTCCAGACCGTCCTCTCCCCGGCCACCTCCACCAGGACCCCAAGGCATTCCCGGACCAGATTGGAGATGCAACCTCTCCAACGTGTCCTGGGTCGACCCGGGGGCCTCCTGCCGGCAGGACATGCCCGAAACACCTCCCCAGGGAGGCGTCCAGGAGGCATCCTGACCAGATGCCCAAACCAACTCAACTGACTCCTTTCGATCCGGAGGAGCAGCGGTTCTACTCAGAGTCCCTCCCAAATGTCCAAGCTCCTCACCCTATCTCTAAGGCTGAGCCCGGCCACCCTACAGAGGAAACTCATTTCGGCCAATTCATTACCCAAAGCTCATGACCATAGGTGAGGATTGGGACGTAGATCGACCGGTAAATCGAGAGCCTGGCTTTCTGGCTCAGCTCCCTCTTCCCCACGACAGATCAGCTCAACGTCCGCATCACTGCAGTCGCCGAACCAATCCGCCTGTCGATCTTCCGATCCCTCCTACCCTCACTCGTGAACAAGACCCTGAGATACTTAAACTCCTCCACTTGAGGTAGGACCTCTCTCCCGACCCGGAGTTGTCAAGCCACCCTTTCCCGGTCGAGAACCATGGTCTCAGATTTGGAGGTGCTGATCCTCATCCCAGCCGCTTCACACTCGGCCGCGAACCTACCCAGCAAGAGCTGAAGGTCAGAGCTGGATGAAGCTAGGAGGACCACATCATCCGCAAAAAGCTAAGAAAAGATTCTCCTGCCATCAAACTCGACACACTCCACACCACGGCTGCGCCTATAAATTCTGTCCATAAAGGTAATGAACAGAACCGGTGACAAAGGGCAGCCCTGGCGGAGTCCAACCCTCACCGGGAACAGGTCCGACTTACTAACAGCTATGCGGACCTAACTCACGCTGCTCCTTAACAGAAAGCCACCCACCCCATACTCCTGGAGCATCCCCCACAGAGTGCCCCTGGGGACACGGTCATAAGCCTTCTCCAAATCCACAAAACACGTGGATTGGTTGGGCAAACTCCCATGCCCCCTCCATCACCCTTGCAAGGGTATAGAGCTGGTCTGCAGTTCCACGGCCAGGACGAAAACCACATTGCTCCTCCTCAATCTGAGTTTCAACTATCGATCGAACCCTCCTCTCCAGTATTTTTCCAGGGAGGCTGAGGAGTGTGATCCCCCTATAGTTGGAACACACCCTCTGGTCACCCTTCTAAAAGATGGGGACCACCACCTCAGTCTGCCACTCCCTAGGAACTGCCCCCGATGACCACGCAATGTTGCAGAGACGTGTCAACCACGACAGCCCTACAACATCCATAGCCTTGAGATACCCAGGACGAATCTCATCCACCCCTGGGGCTCTGCCGCTGTGTAGTTGTTTGACTATCTCAGCAACTTCTGCCCCCGAGATTGGACAGTCCATCCCCAGGTCTCCTGGCTCTGGTTCCTCCTCGGAATGCGCATAGGTGGGATTGAGGAGCTCCTCAAAGTATTCCTTCCACCGTCCGACGATAGCCCCAGTTGACGTCGGCAGCTCCCCATCCCCACTGTAAACAGTGTGAGTGAGTTGCTGCCTTCCTCTCCTGAGGCGCCGGACAGTTTGCCAGAACCTCTTTGAAGCTGATCTATAGTTTTTCTCCATGGCCTCACCAAACTCCTCCCAGGCCCGAGATTTTGCCTTGGCAACTGCCACTGCTGCACCCCGCTTGGATATCCGGTACCTGTCTGCTGCCTCCGGAGACCCACAGACCAGCCACACCTTGTAGGCCTCCTTCTTCAGCCTGACAGCTCCCCGAACCTCTGGTGTCCAACAGCGGGTGCAGGGGTTGCCACCACGACTGGCAACGGCCACCTTGCGACCACAGCTAGCAACAGCCGCCTCAACAATCGCAGAGTGGAACAAGGCCCGCTCGGAGTCAATGTCCCCCACTGCTCTCGGGACGCGGTCAAAGCTCTGCCGGAGGTGGGAGTTGAAGACCGTCTTGAAAGGTTCTTCTGCCAGGCGTTCCCAGCAGACCCTCACTATGCGTTTGGGTCTGCCAGGTCTACGCAGCAGCGTTTGGGTCTGCCAGGTCTACGCAGCATCTTCCCCTGCCATCTGATTCACCTAACCACCAGGTGGTGATCAGTTGACAGCTCTGCTCCTCTCTTCACTCGGGTGTCCAAAACATACGGCCGTAGGTCAGATGATACGACTACAAAGTCTATCATCGACCTGCGACCTAGGCTACCCTGGTACCAAGTGTACTGATGGGCATCCTTATGTTCAAACATGGTGTTCGTTATGGCCAAACTGCGGCTTGCACAGAAGTCCAATAATGAAACACCACTCGAGTTCAGATCAGGCGGGCCGTTCCTCCCAATCACACCCCTCCAGGTCATGCTGTCATTGCCCACGTGAGCATTGAAGTCCCCCAGCAGGACAATGGGGTCCCCTGATGGAGCACTATCTAGCACTCATCCCAGGGACTCCAAAAAGGGTGGGTACTCTGAACTCATATTTAGCCCATAAGCGCAAACTACAGTCAGGACCCGTTCCCCGACCCGAAGGCACAGGG
Source organism: Nothobranchius furzeri (assembly GCF_043380555.1). NCBI lineage: Eukaryota > Metazoa > Chordata > Actinopteri > Cyprinodontiformes > Nothobranchiidae > Nothobranchius > Nothobranchius furzeri. Next base: position 30,420,321 of record NC_091752.1, read on the forward strand.
AAGCTACCCTCTCGTCCATCGGGGTAAACCCCAACACACAGGCAGAGAGTCTTGGGGCTAGCAAAAAGCCAGTTTTGAAAAGTTTTGAATCTGCACCGTCTTCCTGACATCACTCACTCCTGCCTATAAAGGACACAAAGACATATTTAGAAAGATTGTTACTGTTTATATTGACTGTTTATTCAATAAATTAGGCCTGCTTTTCAAACCTTAGCTCTTTTATATCTTTCATATTCTATGTATTATACTTACTGTACACACCACATTACACTTTACTGCTTATTTCACATAGTTGGATGTTAAACTGCATTTTGTTGTTCCAGTATTGGTCACTTTAGGTTAGTCCAGTCATCCAGAAACAAGATTCAGGGTAGATGACTAGACTAATATCTCCCGCTAACACCACAGACATATTGGACCTGAAAAATATTTTTTTCTACCTCAGAGATAAGTACTTCTAGTTGTTTGCTACCTTTTTAGTCTGGACTGTACGTAGCATTACTATGATAAATATATAGTTACCACTTAAAATCATTCTAGTTATTAATTTAGCCGTGTTGAATTCAATTTAATTACGTTAACAACTTTGTTCAAATGACCATGCCAGTCTTCAGTTCTCACTGCCTCCTGGCTGCGGTTTGTGTAGCTAGCTAAAAACAGTATGAACAGCTGAGGCTCTGTCCTCTGAGCACATACTTAGTATTTTGATAGAATCAAATTCATGACATTTTTATCATTCACATATTTTTGTTTCTGCTGTCGGACGATAGAACTAGTATGAATTACTGAGTGGAGCGCGGGTCCGGTAGACTACCTGCTATCCATTGCTATCCCGAAGCTCTCGTCATGTTCGCTCGTCTCAACGCATGAGTGAAAAAAACAAAAGCTCTCCGCTGCTCCTTTGTCACTCAACAGAGAGAAGGAGAAAAACCTCTCGCTCTATAAACTGCGATAAAGCAATACTCCGTGAACCGAGTCGCTACTTTTGGTCCTTCTTTGGAGAAATAAATCTAGGGGTGAAAAATCTGTAAATCTAGCCAAAAAGACAGTTGGAAAAACAGAAGTGGAACTGGAACTGAAGGGGAATATGCAATCTGATTGGTTGGAAGCGTCATGTGGGGCACTGTGCCAGCTAGATGCAGAAATTAAAGGAGAAGCGCTACAGCCCAGTATTGCCCAAAATGTTTAATCCGTTTGTTTATCCACAAGGAGGGAAAATTATTTTCCAGGACAACTCAAAAATTTCCAGGACATTTTGCAATTCCCCCCATTTTCCATGTGTTTTCCATGACTGGAAAATTGGACTATCATTTTCCAGGTTTTCCAGGTTTTCCAGGACGCGTGGGAACCCTGCACTGACCCAAGAAAAGACAACAGGTCAAATTCATTGTCATCATGAACAAATTAGCTTTTTACATTTATAACCAACAGAGTTAAAGTAGCTTTTTTAAATTTAATATTACAAATATACATAATAGATAGGGCTGCTCAATTAATCGAATTTTAATCCCAATTACGATCTGAGTTTGGAACGATTACAAAAACAAAACGAGCCGATTATTTTCTCCTCCCTCTTGCGTTGCTCCAGGTTGCAAATCAAGCGCTCCTCCCACATTGTTGCCAACTTAGCAAATTAGTTGCTATTTCTAACATCTTTTCAGATCCCCTTCTTGACTTTTTAAATTGTAAAAGTACCTAGTGAACAATGTAGAAACATCTCTGGTAACCCTTAGCTACTTTCTGGAAAACTGTCGTCGACATTTCCTGCAGGTTAGCAAAACACTCCGCCTGTGCTCCGGACCGTCTTTCCGGACATTAGGAAAGGGAATGATGTAGTGATGTGTTGGTCGCAAAAAAATAAATAACACTCTCAGAGCCGGCTTCCTCTTGGATTAACTGGAGTGAGTGACACACACCGTACCTGCAGGCTCCTGAGCCGCTAAAAACGGCATAATGTGCACGTGTGGTGCACTAAACACACGCGCGGCTTGGCCTTGATTGGTGTGAGACTGGGTTGGGGGTGGGGGGGTGCAACGCAACTCCAATTGCTGTGGCTGGGACAATAATTACATTAACTGATGGGACCTATAAATAAATCGTTAAGAAATAGATAGAAATAAGTTTCTCATGCTGATAAATATGAATTAGTCTCTCTGAGGACACGTTGCTAGTGTACACACTCATACAGCACCGCTTGACAGGACTAAATAAATATTATGCAACATTTTGTGACCGTGTCGGTACAGGATCTGCTCGGGTGCAAGATCGGCTCGGGGTCCTTCGACTGCAGATGACGTCAATGTACGGCAAACCCACTCGGACAAAATACACTACACATCTATACTGTTGGAAAGAATTTAGCAGTTTCGTTATTAAAATAATGTTTCTAACGACGTAAGTTTGTGTTTATAAAGGTATTTGTAAAATAAAACACTATATTGTATTCATTATGTTGAACTCCTCTTTGAGCACATCCCTTGAAGGATCATAGGTATTAGCAACGCCTGTGAAAATGTATTTGCAGGAAAGAAGTGTGTCCCGTTTATTGAAGTATTTTGTGTTTAGAGTTTTTGACGTCTTGTCCATGCGTATTTCAGTTACGCTCATAGCTGCTAGCCAAAACTCTGGAGTTAAAAGTTTTCTGGCTTCACTAAAATACCTGTCTGTACTTATTTGATTGATGGTAGTTTTACTTTCTATTAGACTCCAAATGTAATCCTTTGGCACATTTCTAATTCATAATTTGTAAGAATGTAATCGGTGATGTTAGCATTAGCATTCCTATGGGTTTTTCCACGTATATTAGCATTGCGCTAACCACTCGCTGCCAAATTGCAGCCTTTGCGATTAGAAAATCTCCTTTTGTCACGTCGCAATTTAATTGCACATTGTAACGTTATGAAGTTATGATTTTCAGCTCCTAAACGCTGCCCCTGTACACATTTACACCCGTGTAGAAAACGCCAAGGTCGTCTGATCCTCAGACTGTTTACATTCCAGAAGAAGGAAGAAGAACGCTTTTACTTAATCAAAGTACTTTATTTGTGGTTAAAAATTAAGCAAAATATGTTGATCAATAATAATCAAGTGAATGATCTGTGAAATAAAGATGTCATGATTTACGTGTTTAATGAGTAAACAGGACGACATGCACAGACAGACTGACACTCATCCCCATGGCAATGCATGACACTTTGCTCCAACCAATCAGAGCCTTCGGCTGCCGCAAGAGAATCTGGCTTGTTGACTTAAAGTGTCCAATCCGCTTTACTAAAACTTATCAACAATTCAGAGATATAAAACAAGGAAACGCCATTTTAAGCTCATTTCCATTTTGACTTCAGTTCTATTCACCGTCATCCCAAAGAGAAGCACAGCCTGGCCAGATGTGTTTTCTTCTTTAAACTAAGAACTGTGAAGTTGGAGATTTTCGTCGTTTAACAACCAGACAACATCCTTTCAAAATAAGAGCACCTGCTGACGCTGCCGATTGTTACCTAGGTCGACCCTTCAGACGGGCTTTGAAACGCTGTGACCGCGGTTTCGACCAGCTCCAGCGCACATCCGAGTTCTTCAGACCTGGCATTTCCTGATCTACCTGGGAGGCCCCCACTGGGTACGTACACGGCAAAATAGCAGCTCATGTCATCACTTTATAAGCCTCGTGATATCTAGTCATAACAATCAAAGACTACCAGATTCAATGACGTCAGCCTAAGGAGTCTGAACCAACCACACACACACACACACACACACACACACACACACACACACACACACACACACACACACACACACACACACACATCGAACATCACATTCATTTCCAAACAACACAGAGTTAGTCCTGATAGATTGTAGAATTTATAATAAAATTCTTAAACGATCCCAACTCTCTCTTTTCTTGTCTCAAGGTCAATACAGAGTGTTAAATGAACTCCCTGATGATAAAAACAACCTATTCTTCTGATTATAAAAACTAGATCTACTTACAGTATATTAAAATACAACTCTAGATCGTTACATCACTCTATTTCACTACAACATGCAGTTAATCGTTCAGCCCTAATATACATGCAGCTCTATGCTAAAAGTGTATTTTCAAAGAGGTAATGATGGATTTCTTTGTAAAAGTTGTCGATCTTTCCAACAGAAACATTTGCCTGGACCAACGTAATGTGATAACGTAACGTGATTGCGTAACTTCCGTAAGGTTCATGTTCAGCCAATCAACTACTTTGAAATCATCGGCAGTCGAAGGACCCCGAGCCAATCTTGCACCCAAGCAGATCCTGTACTGACACCGTCACTAAAACATATATGTTTATATGTTTTTTATTTATGTTATGAATACCACTGTATAATTTCAGTATTTGCAAGATGTTGGTTGGATATTTGGGTCTGTATTGGTTAGGCTTAAATGAGTTAAACCTCAGCTCTTTGGGTCATAAACTATGAGCAAGTGTGTTGGCCTTTTTATACTAGGAATCAGGAGTTGTTTTTTGATTATCTTGTTGCTTTCTTTTTCTTTTTTCTTTTTGCCCTGATTGTGCCCTGAGCAATTTTATGACTGAATAAATAAACAAATAAAATCAACATTCTTTGAAAAATAGTCTTAAATAATCGAGATCTCAATTTCAGTCACAATAATCATGATTATCATTTTTGCCATAATCAAGCAGCCCTAATAATAGATATTTTATTGATACACACAATAGAGTAACAAGGTTGTCACGTCAACTGAACCTGGATTTCCCCCACGTTAAGGTATAATAAACAGTGGTGTGATTGCTCTTTTGCTGTGGCAGCTGTGGAAAAAACTGCAATCCTAACCTACTACCACAGACTCACCAGTCTTTAAAAGTGGTCTTAAAACATATCTTTACCTTAAGGCTTTTAATCCCAAGGGGACCTATTGCGCTATATGTTTTTTTGTTTTATCTCCTTTCATAAACACTGGTTGGCTGGTTGGTTGGTTGGTGTTATCATGTATAACCAGTGTTGTAATACCAACAATTAGGCACAATTCTTGTAAATCATTACGTTTTATCCATTCTTGTTGTTTTCATATCAGTAAAAATGAATCATAATTTTGTTTGGTATGTAAATGTTTAAATATTTTTTTATTTTTTGAAAATTCTGTGATTAGTTTTAAACTTTTGGACCCTCCAATTAGAGCCCTGCACGGGCCTAAAATCTGAGCCCGTGTCCGGCCCGGCCCGAGGGGGTGGAGCCCCAGCCCGACCCGGCCCGAAAAGGTTTTCACGATTCTCTGGCCCGGCCCGAGCCCGACTTTTTTTTAACCAGCTAAATGAAAACAAAGTGCATCAATCCTGACCAATCCTGTGTTAAAAGACGTGCAGGATCCGATCAATTTGTTTTTCCCTCGTTTACCACCACGGAGATGATGGCGCACTGGCTCTGGTGTTAATCAAGTTAAATTTGATCTCTTTCCAACCAATTTCACAAGAAAACAGAACAGTCAAAAGCAGGGCTTGAGTTGACCGGATAGTTCCAGAATAGAAAGAATTACCCCGACGCATGCAGACGAACTGACATTTTATTCGTTACACACATCACAGATGATGTAGCTAAATCACCCAAGAAAAGATTCCCATCTGAACATCTGAGCTGCTCAGCGCAGCTCGTTGTAACCGCATATGTGCACAGCGAGCTGAAGTTGTGGAGAGGGGTTTGGAGCGCATCGCAGAACCAGAGCACATGCGGGAAGATTCCTCCCACTGAAGCGAGTGTTTTCCAAACCCTGTCGCTCAGAGAGACTTGTCACTTAGAAAATGCTCCCCGATTATGAAACTTTGGCTGAATAGTGCTTGTTCCTGTCTCCAATGTGGCGACACATCCAGGAGGAGAATCCCAGAATCTCTTCAGTTCAGACAGTGCATATGATTACGCACAAGCGTGACGCGTCAACCCGGTCTCACAGTAAGACTGGGTTTGACCTGTTCAGGTTTACGCAGACAATCTTGACATAGAATGGACTTACAGACATTAAATTAATTCAGTAAAATATAAAGCATTTTATTTAAATATCCATTCATTATTTTACAAGCACAGAGAGCCGCATCAGATGGATGGAAGAGCCGTGGGTTGTGAAATGTTTTCTCCAGGACCAGAGAGGATGCAAACAATGCATCTCTTTTATTGTGAGGTAATAATTTCTCCGAGTTTTGCGGTTGCGGGCAGGAGTAGACATGCACGCTGCAGGTGTGGGCGGGAGTGTAACACACACGTTGCAGTTGCAGGCGGTAATGGTCAGAAATTCAGCGGAAGCGGGCAGGAGCGGGATGAAGAAAACAGTCCCGCGCAGGGCTCTACTGCTGCGTTTGTGTTTCAATTTTTTTTAAATGAATTCGATTAAAAATAAAGGCGTCCGGCCCGTGTCTGAGGTAATTCCACAGTCGTTGGCCCGAAGCCCGGCCCGAGGGCCGTCGGACCGGGCCGGGCCGACCCGAGGGCCTAGGGCTTCACCTCCAATCAATTACAAAGATGCCGAGTGGGCGGTGCAGATATTTTTGTTCGTTAAATGTCAGCCAGAGGCAACAATAGGTTTGTTGAAAGAGATTTTTTGTCCACTTGCTAAACTTGAGAAATTTGTTTAAGTAAACTTTCATTTAGGTCAAAGATATAAGAAATTATTGGTTGATTTTGAGTTATGTTGTTGCATGAAATAAACGGGATATATTTTTCAAGAAGTCAAGTCTGAACCACCTGTTGCCACCAACAGCCTTTTGTCAGAGAGGTTGTGTTTTAGAAGTTTAAAGCAAGCAAGCAATCCCAACTATGTTTCCCGGTTTCTTACAAGGCTACTTTTCCAAAGACTGGAAGGAGTAATCACTCACATTGCAAGACACAATAAACAAATTTTAACCAAAATTGTTATCTGAATCTACTAAATTTGTCTGCACTACACCTACACTATCAACAAACCTTTTGTACATTAAAACCATCAAGCCCATCTTAGTTATAATCCATTGCAACATAAATTAGCTTAATTATCCCACACCTAAACTTTTTATCACATATTGAATAACTCATAATCAGATTCCAAAGGCTGAAGGACTAATTGTCGTCCTAACACACACACACACACACACACACACACACACACACACACACACACACACACACACACACACACACACACACACACACACACACACACACACTCATACTACTTTAGTAGTTGCTAAAGTGTACTGTTGATGTGTGTCTGAACGATTGTGTCACCGTCATATAATGAAAGCACTTAACACACAAGGCCTATTGTATAATTTCTAATCCAGCTAATATTAAGCTCTTCCACTATTCCTGAGATTAAATACCCTGCTGCAAGAAAACACAACCAAAGTAAGGCCAGTGATGCCATTAAGACATAGTCTGTGGGCGGGTCAGGATCACCCTCAGGCAGACAAAGGCCTTGGCATTAAAACAACATTACAAACTTTGCAGCTGAAAACTATGGTGGTTTCTGTAAGTGCTCATTTTGGCTTATCAAGTATTTAATTTTAAATTATTCAAATTGAATAAATGAAAACTGGGACATGCATAAAGATTTATGATGTCAAATATAAATGTGGAATATAATAAATATTCATTTACAAAGCCTGGAAAAGCAGTGATCTATTTCTAAATCTCTCTCTCTCTCTCTCTCTCTCTCTCTCTCTCTCTCTCTCTCTCTCTCTCTCTCTCTCTCTCTCTCTCTCTCTCTCTCTCTCTCTCTCTCTCTCTCTCTCTCTCTCTCTCTCTCTCTCTCTCTCTCTCTCTCTCTCTCTCTCTCTCTCTCTCTCTCTCTCTCTCTCTCTCTCTCTCTCTCTCTCTCTCTCTCTCTCTCTCTCTCTCTCTCTCGATAGATAGATAGATAGATAGATAGATAGATAGATAGATAGATAGATAGATAGATAGATAGATAGATAGATAGATAGATAGATAGATAGATAGATAGATAGATAGATAGATAGATAGATAGATAGTATATTAATGTAGGCAAAGAAGTTGAAGTGGAAGAAAAAAGTTTTTTAGGTTTGGTCTTTGATACTTTTATTCTTTAACAAGCAGTGAACAAAACTGATCTTTATACTTTGAAACTTTTTTCCCCCTCAGCTACAAACATCTACTCTTTGCCAACTTTCAATCAGCTGAAGATGCAACAGCCTTAGACGCTTTCATTTTTACGCTATCATAACAAGACCTTTGCTTCACCCATTTCCTTTTCTAAAGAAACCAAGAGCAATATGTTAGATGAAGCTAATGCAAATGCTTAAGAGCTTCAGGGCCCGCTGGCAGCAGTCACAGTAAGGGTGACCACTTCTTCATGTTCGCTTGATAAACTACACTCAGAAATTATAAGAGGCAATAAAAAAAGTGTGTGAGCATGTATCTACCATCTATTTCACGTGATTGTTGATGCATGTTAATTCAAGATCTGTTTGATCACCATCTATAATGTAAAATGCCAAGTTTAAACAGATTAAATCAAGGACTATGTTTTGATTATATCAAAATTCATCAAATTAGAAGTAATGTGCTCACCATGCTGTTGAGTTCTGAGTCATCATAGCTGTCTAATGGTGTTTCACGTCTCCTGAGGGGCTCAAGGCCCTCTTCGTCCCACATGTAGGTTCCACCAGAGCTGCTGGAGGGTGACAGCTCAACAGACGAGGCCGGGGGGGCATCACCCTGCTCTGGAGACAGCGCCAGTGATTCCTGGGATTCCTGCACAGGGCTTTCTTCTTTATATTCTACAGAAAAAGGCATAAAAATGCCATAAATATAAATCAATAAATGCAAATGGTTGTCCTTTCAACTCTTACTGGTCATTTCCTTCGACTCCCAGTCGATGGTCTCACTGTGAAAGCTGTGTAAGGAGCTTAGAGTTGTGCTGCTTGCTTTCCGGTTGTCAGGCATATCCCCTTCCCCACATGCATCTTCCACAGAGTCAGTGTCATCAAGAAACTCTTCACTTGTATCAAACCTGTCTAGTGATGAGGCAGAAGATAAGGACATGTCCTCCAGGGTCTCCCCAGCCCCCTGGCTAGTGCTCTGCCAATGCATTCCTCCTCCATTTGCAATTCCATTTCCATTTCCATCATTGTCACTGGGAGAGTCTCTTTTTCCAGCTTCCTCAATTGGATCAGTGCCTTTTGCGACCCCTAATAGCCCATTACTTTCAGGTAAGACTAAAGAGTTGATATGCTCCTTGACCTGATCTGGAACAATACACCTCTGCTGGTTGGTCTGTCCTAACCGAGCCAATCTGGAACCCAAAGATCCAACACTACTAGACAATGACTTTGTCCCAACAGAATTGGGGAGCAGAGGCTTCTTCAAAGTTCGGGGAGTGCTAGGTGTAACTGAGGAGGTGGGCAGACAGGAGGCAAATGGAGGACTTTTGTTGTACTGAAGACCTCCAATTCCTCCACCTAGACTGCCATTTATTACTAATCCCACTCTGCCATTGCTTACCTGAGGGGGTTTCAGAAAACTACTACGAGGAGGCCGGAGTTGAGTGTTGGCCAAAGGCTTAGCTAACTCCACAGCCCGATTAAAGGAGAAAGATCGAATCATTGGCTCACTAGTAGGGGAGGGAATTTGCTTGAAGTGAGTGAAGCTGTTTGAACGCACTATATTGTCAAGTGTTGATGTCTTTGGGCTCTCGTTGTACTGGGACAGGCTGTCCTGGGAGGCACTTCTGGCAGAGGTGGTGCCCAACACTGGTCGAACAAGGCGTGACTCTGACCCTGCACGAGGAGGAATGCTGGAGCCACTGTTGGTCATTTTAGCTACTCTGTTCAGAGGGCTTTGGCCTAATTTAGCTCCTCCTTTGGGAATCATTTTTAAGGATTGCTTAGGGATGGATTTGGGGCTAGAGACAGCCATCGCCAAACAACCAGACCTGCGCATGACAGGAGTTGCTGGAGAGCTCTTCTTTGCCTCCTTCACTGATGAGAGAATCTGAGCCTGAGAAGTGTCTTCACTTTTGTCTCCAACGATGGGTGTGGTAGAGTAAGATGAAATCACCCCATCATCTCTTTTACATTTCAGGGAAAGAGGGGATGTGCGAGTCATCCCATTTTGGCGAGCTCCTGAGGTTGTAGTTTTGCCATCCTGGGCAGATGCTGTTGGTTGTGTGGAACCATTGCACAGGGGGCTAAAACCATTAGTTGAAGGACGTCCACCAAATTTAGGTAATCTGGATACCATGGCAGGCCCAGTGGAGGTTTTTTCTTCCATTAGATGAAGAAAAAAGCATGGAGCAGTTTGAAAACAACTGTTGAGAAAAGAAACAGAAAAAAAGATTAGTTTCTACTTAATCAGATATGGCGGCACGCAGAAAAACAACTTTGTAGATTTTGAATCTTTTAATCTCTACAGCGAGTGCTTTTTCAGTAGTAATACCCCCTTCAACACTGTGTTTGTCAAGACCCGCTATGCTTTCATATTTTTATTTCCAGTGAAAAATGTTATTTTATTCTGCTCAATCAATGATGAATGAACAAAAACAAGCATCTGTCAGTTTCGTGTTTTATTGACATTTTATATTCCCAAGCGTCTAACAACTTGAAAGTGAACATTTCTATTAAAACATAAGGAAAGAGGTCAAATCTAGTTTTTGAACACACACACACACACACGCACACACTCAGTCAGACAAATATGCAGACCCATGTAGAAAAACACTACACTACACAAATAGAAAAAATATACTAGTGTAGAAAGATGGACTACCAATCTGTCTGGGCTGTATCAAACATATCATCCAATGACAGATGGTATAAGCTACAGTAGTTTATTTAGTAGTTTACTAAGGTGTAATTTCCCCACCAAATAACTGCACAACATAACGTGTAGCCGGCTCCAACTTGATCCGATTTGACGCCAAACAGACCAGGCCAAGAAATAAGCGGAGGTAATGCATACACAGTCAAGGAGAGACAAGGGGAAAGCAGTGCTGGGATGGTGGCCAGCACACTGTGAATAGTGAATGAAGGATGTGCATCATGTAAAGCAAATGAAGGGAAAAGCACAAGGCTGTTTTCTCTCACTCGTTAGAATCGTTCAGTTCCAATCAGCCATGTGACAAGGGTACATGTGTCTGTGGTGCACCTGCATGTTACATCCATCTGGCAAGTGCTTGGGCATCATAAATTAAAAAGTTGCGCATATCCAGATGGCTGGTGCCGTTAGCAGAAAGTAAACCATCTGCATGAGGAGGCAAAGCAGCATCTCAAACCTCTACACTCAGAGCGGTCTAACGACTCCAGTGGAAAACAACTCATTGTTGCATGTCCACAAAACAGTGAGTAGTTAATCCCATATGAGTGAACCTCTTGACAAACTGTCATAAGGACACAAACTCAGCTAATGCAGCAATAACTCAATCAGCCTGTGAAAAGAAGGGGGATGGGGGACGTGTAGCTCTGTTAGTCTCCTATTCTGAAGAAGAAAAAAATAATCCCAGTGCCCTACATCCTTCTGCAAAGACACACGAGAATGCAATCAGAGACCCACTCACCAGTGCCATGCAAGTGTCTGGCTATCGCAACATACTAATCTGTTTCATACATACACACACTGGTAAAAACACACACTTGCACAAGCAAAATCAGGTCAACATGCACAGACAGGGCCACCAAAGCCTCTTTGCCCTCGGCAGGGGTTGGATGTCTGACTTTAATGGGTAGATTAGGGTATAAAAATGCATTTAAGTAAACTGTATGAAATTGAATTATTTATTAAGTGAAGTATAAGGAGATGATGATGATCAGATCATATTGTAATGGGAAATCAGGGCTTTTTCTCCAAGTAAATGGTCAGATGAACTAATGTTCATAACATCATGTCTAAAGCATTTTGCCAACATTTGAACTAAACAAATTCCCACTTTTATCTAGGCAACAGAAAGAATAAAGCTGTTACTCATCCCAATTTGATAAAAGATGAAGGTCAGAGCCACAAAACAGCCAAAAAGATCCCAGCTGACATATATTCAGAGGTAGAGGAGTAAACACTGCAGGCCATCTGTCAAGCCCTCATCTCCAGGTCTGCCCCTCCCTCTGAGTAAGTAAACATCCCAGAGCTGTAGGGCCAGCATAAAACCAATGTTTATCATGCCATGTGCTCGAATGTGAGGAAAGCATGGCCGCTGATGTCTGGGCTACATATATTAAAAACATTATGTCACTGCAAAAGCACATTATGTACACCACAATAACTGGAGGCAATCTCCAACAGGATACAAATGGAGGTCTTAAGAAAGGGTTTTATTAAATGCATTTATCTTTATGTCCCACCCCCTGGTTTTATTTATGAATAATCCTGTGATATTGATCAGACTAACACTCATATTGGTCTATTGGTCATCAGTATGCTTGTTTGCCATGTGTATCTGTTGATTTTATTCTCAAAATACTCAAAAATGCATGTTAGTTTAACTGTGATGATATCACTTGTAACTATTAACTAGAGGCTAAAACAGAAGGAGCAGATTTTCCATCCGGGAATCTCATATGACCTGTAGAGTAGCACCTTGGCAGCAATCACTGGGTGTGAAACCATTTCTTACTCACAGACAAACAGAAATAGGAAGCTTTCAGCTAACAGGGAGGCAGTCCAACTTCATTTCCCACTCAGGCGACATCACGCAGAAATGACCTAGTAAAAAGAAGCATGAATTTCAAATCATAGATGTCTTATCTGCCTTCTGGGAGAGCTTTCACAAATAACGGAGCGTCATTCTTCTGGACCAGAAGGATGGATGCAGATGGGATGCAGCAGCCCGAAGGCTGTGATCTATTGGGTCATTGGGGCTACGCATGAATGGAGGTGCTTTACTACGAGCAGCAGTAAATCCCTGTTCCTGCTGTTTATTCCCCTTAGCTAATCTGTCTCCATCTCAGAGTGCTCATAGTTCCCCATCATTACAAATCCTCTGTGCCATCTTCACATAAAGTGGCATGCCAAGCTGCATTTATCGTTTATTTGACCACATAAAAACGGGAAACCTAAGAGAAGGATTGTATGAAACAGAGGCATATTTACTATCAACCATGGTTTCTGGACTATTTATTCTAATTAGTACCACAAGTAAACTAATTCACAAAATATTTAGACGAAAATTAATGCATTTCAAATGAATAAATAAATAAAATGTTGCTGACAAAAATAAAAACCTTAAAATTAGATTTTCTGTTTTAAAAGAGCCAGGTTTTCCCATACTAAACAATTAGAGTGATTGTATTAAAGGTGTGGGACACTCGTTTAATCAATGCATTTGCAGTGGTAGTAGGATTGAATGCCTTGCAAGTCGTACTGGGACAAGTCAGCTGGAGGAGAAAGCAGCTTCAGGTCAGGATTTAAAGCCTTATTTCCTGATTTTTGGCCACCTCTCCTCTGATTGGCTAACAGCAACACAACTCTACTTCTCTGACTTACAACACTGATGTTTTATCTCCACAAGTAACACAAGCATGGAGGAGTTCTGCTGTGTGGAGTTGCTAATGCTAACGGTTAGATTCTACAAGTCGAGACATTCTCTGCTGATTCCTGGACAAACAACCAACAACAGCCTTCTATCGTGAGTCAAGATGGGTGAGTCTATGAATGTGAAGTGACAGTGTGACATAGATCTGTCAGCAGGGTCCGAAATTACATTTTTTACTCACCGGCCAAGTTGGCTGGTAGATGATGAAAATCTACCGGCCAAACATATCTTTTACCGGCCAAAATTCAAAATGATTTAGATCTACCTAAAGCATGTTATTCTATATTATGTTGATTCCAAACAGAATGACAAAATAATTAAAACATCAATTAATAAGAAAAACAACTCTTTAGTCATTTTTACTATTTATTTATTTATTTTTAGAGATGTTTTTATGAACTCTTTCATTGAAATCTATTTCAAATGAATGAATAAGTTGTTTACGACCAAAACTTTCTTTAAGCTAAAGCTGAAATAATGGCCAGAGGAGACGGCAGCACTCGGGACATTTATTATCCCTCAAAGAAGACAAAGTCGGAAGTATGGGCATTTTTTGGATATTTGAAGAATGCCGAGGGACAGTTGTCTGTGAAAGGCAGCAACGCTACGTGGCCATCATAATGTAGCCATTGTCTCACGACTCCGCCATCTCCGGTTCGCCACTTTTCACAAAATCTTCTGGTTGCCACTGGTCCTGGTGGTTTTCCTTCCAGTTCGACGAGTTTTCTTTTGGAAGGCTGGCTGACTCCAGTTAAAAACCGCCACATTTCACCGCTAGTTTTAACACGAAGCTAACTGCTAACTTGATAAACTGATTGAATGGGATAGGTGGAAATGACGTTGGATGCGGCGTTCACGTTTCACGTACGTTTGTGCACGTTGCATGCAGGCGGGAGGAGTATCAGACATCCATGGAAGATGACTGATAAACATAACTAATTTGGTGCAAACATTTACTCGCCAGGTGGCAGGTAGAGCTCAAAAATTTACTCGCCAAATGGAGCAATTTGCTCGCATTTGGTGAGTGGCGAGTGTTAATTTCGGACCCTGTCTGTCAGGCTTTTCTAAGCAGGTTCAGCCTGCATGAAAACTCAGAGTGACGGATTATAATCAAAAATAATCATTAAAAATGTTTTTTTTTTTTGGTGTTCCAAACCTTTAAAAAAAATTCTGAAAAACTATCCACATGTACATTTGTGGATCCTAATGCATGAATGCAGAATCACCAAAGCTTTGACGTCCTTTACAGATAAATGGAAAAGCTTACTAAATGAATCAACACGTTATTTTACCAGATAAACTCCAGCTCATAAAACTGCAAAAGAAAAAAATTGCATAAGACAAAATGTAGAAGAAGAAAGAAAAAGAAGGATTTCATGCATTTGAGCATTTTGTTGTAGAGTTGTTATTCAAAATCTCTGTGCACTGGTGTTAACTTTTATCCATCTTGATTAGTTTTTCATGATGTAAAATAAGTCAATATGCAATTTTAGGGTTCAAAAGGTCATCTATCTATTGAAAGGGACAGTTTCATGCTGATGGGCCATGCAAACAAACACTTTTATCTATCAAACATCAAAAATGGCCTTCAGCAGCCTGATGCTTGATCTAACATTCAAAAAGGGAAATTAATAGTATACCAGCTGTCAAATATACCCCAAGTGTATTTCTAGCATAGTAAATCCAAATCAAAGTGCAACCTCATTTATTGATTTACTTTGGTGACTCATAGGAGAAACAACCAGGCTGGTTGTCAGGGCAGGACAGTTGTGGGACATGGCTCTCTCCCTGAACAGATTAGCAGGGTGCTATTAGAGCAGGCTAATAGAATGAGTCAGAGATGAAAGCAGCAGTGATGCAAGACAAATGTGCATCGAGTGAAAGCAGCGTTGGGCCGAGCAGCATTGATGCTAAAAGATTCTAATGCAATGAGGCAGCGTAAAGGCTTCTGTAATGTTCGGTAGATCAGATGACACAGAGCCACAGAGGATGTGGCAACCTGCTCTGTTCTCATGTTTATTATAGCCTACTGGAGCTGAGCACCCAAAAAACTAAAATATACAGGGACAAAAATAGAGTTCATTTTAGCTGCATTTAGATTTTATGTCAAACAAACTTGGTAAAGAGTATTACCTTAACTCAGTGAACTTCTGTTGACTTATCCAGACAAAAATCAGATCTGAGAACGAAAACCAAAACCCTCTCTGCACTTTGTTTCCTCCATGATCAGAACTAGAAAGTAAAGCTGCACCCAGACAGCAAGTGGAGGAGAGGAAAAGGAAGATACTTCAGATGTTGAGCTGTCTGCTGCCTGTGTGTGAGTGTGTGTAATTTGAGTTGGGTAGCGTGTGATGTGTGTGTGTGGGTGGAGAGAAAAGAGCCCTCATGAGTGTGTTAATATTTAATAGGGTGTCTTTTAGAAGCACCACCTAGTGTGCAGCAAGAGAGAAGAAGAAAGGCTTTGAGAAAATGCTCCGAAAAATCATTTATAATCGTAAACAAGGAAAGTTTGTGGTTTATTTTTATCCAAAATATGGGTCAAACTCTAAAAGCTATAGCCACACGTAATCCTCTGAACACAAGGAAGTCTGTCAGTGATAATCAAGCAGGCATATTCTTAAATGACGATTTGGTGTTAATTTAATTTCCCCTCATTTCATGGATGACTTCATACGAGTTCCACTCTGTCAATGATTCTGCGTTTAGCGCAGGCAGTAAAGCCGCATGAGCAGTGCCAGCTCCTCGAGGACTCCTGTTGTGTCTGCGGTGTCACTTGTCTTTATAAATCACAGTAAGGAGTCTGAAGCAACACTCGTTAGGACCTAAGAGTGAAAGGTTGAATTTCCACGAACTCCTTCTGATTTGATGTCGTTACGCTTTAATTATATGCCTTAGTCAAAATCAGCTGTTCTGCATCTACATAATTACAGTGATGCTGCAAACGAAAGGATTAAAAGAGCTTATTCTCACCATGCAGCAATATGCTAATATGACTTTGAATGGCAACGCAGTGTCACAGAAAGTCTGGATGAAAATCAACTCAACTCACCCTTTATTTATAAAGCACCTTACAGGCACGAAGCATGCTACCAAGGTGCTGTACAGCAGTGAAATAAAACCAATACAACCAACAAAGTGAAAATTAAAGTAAGAGCATATAAAATATCAGCATCAGCTAAGCCGCTGAGTTAAAATAACAGCAGATCTTTAGCCTCATTTTAAAAACATCCACTGATGGAGAACGCCTAACTGTGAAGGAAAGTGTGCTCCATAGTTTAGGTCTAGCTACCTAGCTACCGAGAGCGTCCTATCCCCTATCGTCTTCAGCCGAGCTCTGGAAGCCAAAAACAGAGGTTGGTTCTCGGAACGGAGTGCCAGCAACAACTTGGTCAAGTAGGCTGGAGCCAACCCATTCAGTGCGTTAAACACCATTAATAGAAGTTTAAAACGGATTAGAAAATTAACAGGTACTACGTACTTGTCACGACTGGGTTTAAAAAGTTTTCATAAGTGGCTTTGAGTCACTCATAAAACGTTCTCTCCTATCAGGGTGAAATGATGAAAGTGCTTCTTTATGTCCAATTAGAAGCCCATTATGTCAACGACCTAAGCACCATTACCAAGATACACTTGATACCGTATGTTCCAAGCCTCATATTAAAGCTGTTATAACAAATCTGCAAACAAGATACGTTCTGAACACAAACACTCAATCTTTTCCTTAGGTATCTTCTCTGGTTCCGCAGCCACCGTTACTGGAAACTCGCATTGCAAGGAGAAACGAGATAGTGCTAAACACCAGTCACTGTTTCCTAGGTCCCACTGTCTTTTGTTGTCAGTGACTTCATATGGTGTCTTTGTTTGTGGGACCCTGGTAAAACTAAAGTGGTGGCAGCCGGCTGTCTCTCCTTCTCTGATATTAATGAATGGAGGATCCAGGGAAGTGTGGCGGTTCAGCAGGACCAACAACTGGAGGGTCCAAGTTGCTTTCTGTGCGAAACATGTTATCGGATGAGGTTTTTTTTGACAAATACGTAGGGATGGGTACCGAATTCGGTACTTTTTAAGGTACCGACCGAATTCCATAGTACCAACCGAGCACCGATTCACGTCATTTCAAACGGTGCCTCGTTTCGGTACCCGTCCTTCATAACGAGAACTTGCCAAGACAGCTGCGCATGCGCAAGAGCGTTATGTCATCGGTCGCTGAGAGCCAGTTGTAAACAGAGCAGCATGGTAGAAAGAATGCACGCTAAAGCTTGGATCCACTTCACTAAATGTGATGGGTAACTGGGTGATGATGAAACCAGCGACAACGATCTAAGTGAGACATCCTCATCTGCTCCGGTAGGTAAACACCAACGAAAGCCTTGGCGGTAGCTCTATCGCCCATCATGCTTCTGGATTTTTTTATAGTTGGTCACAGCGCCTCCTAGATAACTTTAACCTTCAATTACTTCAAAAAACGTGGTCAGAATAGCATTAAACTTTGTCTGTGCCATCACACCACCAGTGTGGTAAAGACAGAGTATCCCCTAGTGGTTAGATGTGAAATTTAATGGTGGGCTCAGAGAAGATGCTGAGTCAGTGTGAGGTGCAGACGAGGAGACCGTTTCGCAGTTTCTGGTGTCAGGGTGGTTGATGTTTATGTTCAGCGGACTTGCACGGGTGCACCAGACTACCGGCCAGGCCGGAGCAGCGCAGAGCTGTGGGGGCCGAACGACGCTGCTTGCAGCCTTAATTTCTTTATGTTGTTGGCCTGTGAAAATAAACCTCACCTACTTTAAAACAGAAAAGATTACAGATAGAAGACTAGAATAGAAATAAAAAAGAAAATCCCTTTATTGTCCCTCAGTGGAGAAAGCTTGGTGTCACAGCAGCAATAACATAGCCTAGTGAACTAGACCAAATTCTTGCTTTGCGAAGACCCACAGCTACACAGAGCCATTTGCTCTGTCTATGTTGGGGGGGGGGGGGGGCTCGCAAAACAATTTTGCTGCCGTGTGTCATCCCTGAGAGCAGGGAAAGGGAGTAATGGTTGCACGCAGAACGTTGTGCTTCCGTGCTTTTCCCATGACGGGGATAGGCCTGAGCCTATGTAGGGGAAACAGTACTGAATTCATCAGAGTAGTAAAAATAAAATATAGCTTTGCCCCTAGATGATGTATCCTGTGTGTGTGAACAATACACTACTTCCTTTTCTCCAGTTTCCTTTCTTCTCTGCCTCACTTCTCCCTTGTGGTACTTTTTAGGACATTTTTATACTGTAGTTAGCGGGCAGTCCATCGTGAAGCCAGAGCACAGCAGACTGTATTTACACCATCTAATGTATTACACCAGGACTTGGTTGGTGGGTATTGACTACCTAATATAGCATGTCTTTGTTTAGTTGTTTTCACCTGCACACTGGAACCACCAGGTAAACACATATTTGAACAACTGTAACGAAAAGTCTTTGTCTTTTTAAAAGTCTTTATTTAGTGGAATTCTTGGAATTTACCAGCTGTTTCTCAGAATTCATGGCTTTTCCGAAAGAGCTTTTATCATCTTGTGGAAAATTGTATTTTTGTGTTTAAAAATGAAGACATTACGATCAGTTATGCCTAGAACTGCAGCAGGGATCATTTGGATCCCTATGAAACGTTTGTGACTGCTTGCTATGGAACCACACCCACTGTTGTTGCTTGGCAACTGAGATTTATCAAGAAATATTGACAGAGTGACATATAGCCCAAACTATAGCTAAGTAGAACTTATTGATTATTTTGTTTATGTTTATCAGTGTCATGGTTTGTGCTGAGTCTAACTCTGTGTGTTGTGCTGAGTCTTCTCTGTGTGCAGGTGGGAGTGCCTGGAGAGCAGCTGCTGCCTACCTGTTCATCAGTGGTCAGGGGATTTAAAGAGCAAGTAAACCCCTACCAGAGTCTAACGCCACTCCCACTTCATGTTTGAAAAATGCAACAAATGCTGTTGCCTGGCAGACCGAGAAGGCGGAGCTGCTAACAAATACACACACACACACACACACACACACACAGGCTCACGACAGCATTGTGACATCATAATGTACCAGTTTACATCATAGCATACCTCTTAGCCAATAGCGGTGGCAGATTTAAATTAAAATACAGTGCAGAGTTTTTACTTGACAACGGCACAACACTGCCAGTTTTAGGCAGAATATTTAAATTTTAACTAAGATGCACTGAAGTGCCAAATTATTGACTACACGTGTCTGCAGCACGATTAGACACTCGTTTATTTAGTTTATCAGCAAAAAAAAAGTTAATTTGGGGGTGACGTGCTCTTTAAGGAGCGTCGGGACAACTCATCAGTGCTGGATGATACTCAGCATTGGGTAGAACTCTTGCCAGCGCCTGGCCTGTGTCTGAAATTCGTTTATCTCTTGTTTGTCTCGCCTTCCTGAACTTATCTGTCCTGTTCTCCTCCAACCTCCTCAGGAAACTTCTCCTCCACCAACCAAACCTCCATCATCTGGAAGAAAGACTCACCGGATTCCAACCCTGCCTGCCAGCCCCGTCGCTCACCCCTGACCGCCTGCTCTCCAACCCCCACCTGCCAACCTGGACAACGCGAACTCTGGTGCTCAGCTCCCAGCCACACCTGACTCTCACTCGACCAGCTCAGCAAGCCGTGACTTGCCTCCCCCCTCTCTAAGCCTTACCAACAACCAGGAAACCGTAAGCTACAAACTCTTATTCCTTTCACGGTCAATCTGCAAATACTCACTCCTGTCTCCGCTCTAGAACTCCACCGGAACCACCTGATCTCAGACCATCATCTCCACCTCCCATCGTACATAAAAATAAAACCTTTTTTTTCTTACCTTTGTCTCAGTGTATGACTCTGCATGTCATGGGTCAAAAAACTACAGCCCAACATGACAATCAGTAATGGTTGGCGATTAGCAGTTATGGGAATAACGCCTTTTTAAATAAGGATGTTACAAAAAAAATGTCTTTTCATTAACAAGTAATCTAATTATGTCTTCTTTTATCATAACGCCATTTCCGTTACTGATAAGAAAATGTGTGCATTACTAATTCAGCAGCATGGTGTGTTTAAGCCGTCATCAGCTGATATGGGGCTAAAGAGGCGGATGTTTTCATCCAAGAGCATCACGGCCCGTGAAGAACAAGGAAGACGTGATGAAGTCTACAGCTGCAGACCCGCAGATTCGCTGCTGCAGGCGTGAGTCTGCAGCCGTGCCCTTCTTGGCGTGACAGCAGGACGTCCCGAAGGTCCGCTCACACGTTCGCTGCTCAGACGTCACGATCTTCTACCTTCCTAGATCATCCAGCTGTAACCTCATTCGCATCAATTCTTTAGTCCCGCTGTAACACTGATGCATCAGTCTCAGATGTCATGAGCGCTCAGGTGTTATTAGAACTACCTGTGTGTCTTTACCAGCCAGCTTCAGCTCTTCTGTGTTTGGGTCTGACCCAAGTTAGTAAATTTAAGTCCTTCATCAGATTTGTGCCTCTTTTAATGTCATTTTAAATGATTTTATTTATTTATTTACCATTACTAGATTAGCAGCAACAGAAATGCTACTAAAACATATAATTATGTAAAGCTGGAAAAATTAGAATACTGTGCAAAATTACATTTATTTCAGTAATTTAACTAGACTGAGAGACATTTAAAGGTTCAGGAACCTTCACAGGTGTTTCTATTTGAAATTATGAAATTTAGCTGATTGGGGTCTTGTTATATATCACACAGTGACATTTTATTATTCTAGATTTGAGTAATGTTCCTGTTTGTAGTTCCTCCTGTTAAGTACCCATTGTAGCGTAATGGTTGTTGGCTCTTTTATGAAAGATGAACCATTCTACATAATAATCTGGAATATTAACTTTAACAAATTAATAACCAAATGTTAGAGACAAGAAGACTCAACGGTTGTTTTCGTCGATAAACTGACGATCATATCCGTTTGTCTGTGTTTCAGTTCAATGAAAAGGCAAGTTTACATTTTAAGAGATTTATTCCTTCAATTTAAACTAACGATTTGAAATGACAATCATAGGAAAAACAATCAACATTGGAAACCTTGTTGGACAATCTTTAACAGTTGATATTTTAAGCTTGCTCAAATAGACCTTGTGTTGGATGTGCTAAGATTTGAGAATGATGGAATTATGAATGCGTGCGAGCAGGTGTCTGAGATTGCTTCAGGGAGAGAGAAGGTGAACTGAGTGAAAAATGATGTTTTGCAATTAAACTTTAGTTCTTTTAGAAAAACAGCATCAGAACGCTATCTCACCGCACTTAGGACCCTCTTTTAGATCCGGACCTCGAAGGAGGATGTGTTCTCCAGATGACACCTTGGCTGACAGAGAAGACGAAGGTGTGCGACGGTCCAGTCCAGAGTTGACCCTGGTACACGTTGCTGAAGCGTTTCGGCAGATGCGCTTTCTCATGTTTAAATTAACTCAGAAATCAAAAGACTCTGGGACGAGTCTGCGTTAGTGGGTTGCATTTCAGCTATTCTGTCTGGCTTGACAAAAATAGCGTGGAGGGAGAAAAGGAGCCGGCAGGGCTCCTTTCCCCGTGGCGTTCGTTCCGCACTTCCACTCTCTTCCGTTCTCTCTCTCGTTCAGACTCCTTACCAAAACCACTTCTCTTCCCAAAGCAAACTTGTTGTGCGTCAGAGCAAATGTGTTTTGAAGTTACTGTGGATCCGGACCTGTGTGAGCACATGTGAAGGTCTTAGCTAAACATCTTCAAAAACATTATTTAATTAAGTATACTGATTCATTATAGTTCATTATGATTACCCAAAGCATAATAATCATTCATTTGATTAAAATACATTTATAATGAGCAAAGTGATCAAATTACTATTTAACATTAATAAAATAAAGGAAGCTTAAGACTCTGTTTTATTATGAATAGACTGTGTGAAGTCCTTCTTCTGGAGATGCAGGTGTTCGGCTGTTGTGGAGTCCTTCAGACTTGCTGGCGGCTTAGGTCTTAATCTGTGGGTGAAGGTGCTGCGTGACCCAGCTTTGACCCAGCCGGGCAAATACAACTTTTGGCACAGAAACCCATACTTCCTCACGTTACACCATTTATTTCAATTATTCAGTTTTATAGAAAATAAATTAGATATTTTATTATGTTCCAGTCATTAGTCATTTATATTTCAGTATTCTAGTAATTTACAGAAGGGGAACCCATTTTTCTTGCATTATTTAATGAAAAAAGTAACGAAATAGTTATTTTTCTTGGTAATAAGTTACTTTTATAATATTGTAACTCAGTAAGTAACTGAGTTACTTTTTTGACAATCGTAACTATAACTAATTACTTTTTAAAAGTAGCATTCCCAACACTGGTAATTAGACATTTTTGGTACACTGAGTTTGCTGCTCTGAACACACGGGTTTTGTACTGTAGCTATCGGTTCCAAAATAATATAAGTATATCCTGGAGCTCTGATTGAAGCAATCAGGCATAATTGTTTGAAATAGGGCTGAAACGAATAGCCTACTCAAATAATTCAATAAAACTGATTATAAAACATGTTCAATTTAATATTTTTTAAATAAAAGTTTCATTTTTTTTATCACTTCCAGGTTATAAAATGTCCTTCTGGTGTGACCGTCCATTTATGTGACACAAGGACTCTTGTTCTGCAGCTCCAACAGGTCCTACAGTTAGCAAAGCAAGCAACACAGCAATGGCAAGATGTATGACGCCACCTGCAGAAAACACCAAAAGTTTATAAAGTGTGGGAATATTTCAAAATCAAGCCGATGGACAAGACCGCTAGCTTATATAAGCTGAATATCGACAGCCATGCTTACTGAGACTGAGAATTATTTAGCAGCTATCACTAAAAGCGAACAAGATGTTATTTTTTTCTGTGTTTTGTTGCAAGTCATCATAAAACTAAAATGTTTGCTTGTCCCCGTACATGTTTTTAAGTTTTAGTTATATTTGTTTGGAACACTGAAGTTTTATCTTTATTGCAGAAAAGAAAAAACATGATGGACATTTAATATTTTGTAGTTTATTAGTTTTGTGGGGTTTTTGGCATTGTTAATAAAATAATCACCCTTGTTACCTGGTAAATTAAATATCTATCTATGGGTTTGGGTTATCTATGTTACAGGAATTAGCTTCAGTTGACAGATTGGCCCCAGGCAAATCCATCCTGCTCAGATGAACATGCACCAGTTAACAGGCGGCACATGAAAAGGTTGAATGCAGTACATTCTGCTATAGACATAAACTGGTTATTGACTTGTTTTTTTTTTTTTTGTTGTTGTTTTCTTGCAACTAGTACTGCCCCATTGCATAATGACCATATTTTCAAAGCAATGGAAATATAAAGGCTTATCTGATTAATCGATTTATGACTGTGACAGATTAATCGAATAATAAAATAACCAATAGCTGCAGCCCTAGTTTGAAAATCACATTACTATGACTGTACAGACTTAGAAAAGATTTTCTTATTAGTCTTTGGACCCAACACAAGCAAACAGCCAATATTTGTATTTCAAACATTTCAGCAATCACTACAAAAACTAAATATCACTGAAAACTATAAACAAGATGTGTCTGTATAAAAACTAAATCTTTGTTGTACAGCTTTATTATAAGCCAGTACTGAATAATGATGCAGATTTGGCAAATGAACAGGATGAAGAAGCACAAGTCGTTGATACTCAGTGACAGTCATGTCAGCTTGTAACTTAAAACGGCTCCTATCTGATGACTGTGAATGGCTCAGAAGTGTTCACAAAGAAGCTGGAGACCAACCTTCAACCTCATAACAGAGCACATGCTCTGGCACGTGTTCAGATTTAAAATCAAAGGATATAAAGACTAACTCGCCTCGAAGAATTTATCAACGAGAGTTGTTGGAAAGCCTTTTTAGGGAATGTTTTAGGAGTCTTTCTTTTCTCATGCTCCCAATATGAGGAGCGAGGAAAAAAAGAGTTTTGCTGAAATAATATTGTGTTAATCTGAGTCAGCATTGAAACAGTAAATACTAAAAAAGAGCATGCAGCTGCTTCTGTCACTCTGTATCAGACTCAACGTGGCACCTGTGTAAACCAACTATTCAGACAAAACAAGAGGGGCCATTCACTCACAAATATCCAACCAGAAACCCAACCAGTTTCATGTAATCTCACAGTTATTCAATTTTATTTTATTTATTTATTTATTTATTTAATTTTTTTTTTTTTTTTTTCAAAAAAAGACCTTACACGAGTAAATTATAAGCCCATTTGTGCCTTTATTAGGTAAACCTTGATAGTATCCTTTTGCCTTCAGAACTGCCTCAAGTCGTCATGGCAAAGGTTCAACAAGATACTCGAAACATTCCTCAGATTTGTGTATTGCTTTATATATATATATTGCCACTAGAAGGCACAAGAGCACCACTGTCAAAAATTTTACTGGGTAACCACAGAAAAAAGAAATGAGCTCATCACATGACCAAACAAATGTGCTCAAACATGAAGTGGTCAGCGAAGAGAACTGCGTGGGAGCAATTTATTCTTAGTCATTTCATTCTTGGAACACAATAAGCCTAACATCAAAGCGCTGAGCCTGGCAGAACATGGTGCAGCAAACTGAACAGAGACGAGCAAAATGTCAGTCAGCCATGACCAGTGTTGGGAGTAACGGCGTTTAAGTATAATGGCGTTACTAACGGCGTTCTTTTTTTAGGTAACGGAATAATTACTTTTGCACTGTTGCAACGCCGTTACCTGGGGATGGAAGGTTGTGCGTTGCTATGTGCTTGTTGAATGTTGAGCAACAGTGTGAGGCTTTCTGACCGCCACACTTCAGCTGCAGCCAGGGAGAGAGAAGTGTCAGTAATACACTTACAAACACGATGATGATTGGCCGGGTGGGCGGAGACCCTCAAGTGTTCTCACTGTCTCAGTCACTGCCTGCTGTAGACACAACAGAACAGTGATGGGAATAACGCCGTTTAAAATACCGTATTTTCCGGACTATAAGCCGCTACTTTTTCCCCAC
Organism: Nothobranchius furzeri; assembly: GCF_043380555.1. Lineage (NCBI taxonomy): Eukaryota > Metazoa > Chordata > Actinopteri > Cyprinodontiformes > Nothobranchiidae > Nothobranchius > Nothobranchius furzeri. Next base: position 30,445,852 of record NC_091752.1, read on the forward strand.
GCTTTGAACCATGCGGCTTATAATGAGGTGCGGCTTTACTGAAGACTTTCCTTCACCTGCCAGGGGGCGCTTTAGCAGAAAAGTGAAACAGGTGGAAGTCAAAAGTGGAAATCGAAGAAAGTGCTCATTTTAATTTAGCACATGCAAGCAGCCGGCACGACGAAGAATTTTTTTTCAAATCCATGCCCCCTCATCATGGTAACTACACGTATGAGTTCATATGTTGCCGTATTTAAGTTGAAGGCCATCGATCTGGCAGTAAAGGAGGGAAACAGTGCTGCCACACGTAAGCTTGGCATGAATGAATCCATGGTTCGGCGCTGGAGACGGCAGCGGGAAGAACTCATTCAAGTCAGCTTCACCCGGGGATGGTGACAGCAACACGGACAGCGACACTGACATCGCCACAGAAAAGGTATGTGACGAAGCTCTTCTGAGGCTGTTCAACTCCGACACTGAAGAAGAGGACTTTAATGGCTTTAGTGCGCAAGAGGAAGATGAGAGCAAATTACTTTTTCTGGTAGGCAAGTGTGTTTTATTTACTAAACAGGCATGTTTTGTGTGCAGTTTTTATTTTCTAATCATCCGGGGCTTATCAATGCTGTGTCAGCGCTGTTCTTTTCTTCTAAACATGCAAATTACCGGTAATAATGTGTCAGTTCTGTCTTTATTTTATAACCATCCAGAAATATGAATGCTATCAGTGCTGTTTTCTTTTCTAAATTTGCAGGCACGTTCACCCGTGTTTAAAATTTGTTTTGTTGAATTAAAACAACAACGAAAAACCTCCGTGTAGCGTCTTTCTGTCTAATTATCTTGTGTTATGGCCACACATGTGCTGTGCGCCAGAGACCTGCATGTGGCTGCTGCACCGCGGCTTGTATTTGAGTGCGGCGTGTGTGTGTAGAAAACCTTTTTTCTTGTTGGTGTGGCTTATTTTGAGGTGCGCTCTATAGTCCGGAATTTACGGTGACGAACAAAAAAAAATTCTTTCAGTAACGAGCAATCTAATTAATTACCGTCTTCTTTTATCAAAAGAAAATGCGTGTGTTAAGCAGCGCGGAGAGTTGAAGCTGTCATCAGCTGATCAGGAGCTAAAGAGGCAGATGTTTTCATCCAAGCGCATCAAGAACGAGGAAGATGTGATGAATACTCTACTGCTGCAGGTGTGGATCTGCAGCCGTGCCCTTCTTAGCGTGACAGCGGGACATCCCGAAGGTCCGCTCACCTGTTCACCGCTCAGATGTCACGATCTTCTACCTTCCTAGATCATCCAACTGTAAGCTGTTCCTGATCATATGTTTAGTCCCGCTGTAACACTAATGCACTAGTCTCAGACGTCATGGAGCTCAGGTGTTATTAGAACTACCCGTGTGTCTTTGCCACCCAGCTTCAGCTCTTCTGTGTTTGGGTCTGACCTAGGGCTGGGCGATATGACGATTTTAGACCGTTTTACGATCTACACATCTGGCGGTCTGTCATTTTTGAGAGAACTTTTTATCACGATTCACAGCTCTGCTGTTGAATTTCTGCCTCTGAATGAAAATGGAACTTACCTCAGGCGAATGACACGCCTTTGTTTGACCCTTAACCAATCAGAGTGAGTTATAGTAATATATTAGTGCCCCGCTTGTTTTCACCTGTGTGTGAACAAACATGGCTTCGGCCGCGGCTGAGAGCGACAACGAGGTTTTCGTTCCGAAGAGGAATGCAGTGTTTCCTTAGCGCGCCGCGCTAACAACTTAGCGACGTGACATGTCTCGGAGAAAGCGTAAAAACACGTTGGACGCTTCTTCTGAAGCAGGAAAATAACACCGCTTCTTAAGCAGAGCACGACGTCACCTCGGCTCGTTCACCCTCTGCCGAGCCGGTGTCGGTACCGGACTGAGCTCGGTCACTGGGTCGCTGGAGCTGCCCCGTGACTGCCTGGTGGAAAACCAGCGGGTTTCATCAGACTCGTAGTTTCTTGGTTTTGCTGGGACCCCCTGTATTTTACCGCTCCCTCCTGCAGTCTTCCCCTATTAACATTTAAAATGATTCTGTAAACTCCGTGTATCAATAGAAAAAATCTCTGCCTCTGCCAGCTGCAGTAAATGTAGTCTCCAAATAATAAGAGGTGCATTCATCTGTGTATCTCCTTAGATCCGCATTAGTGATATTCTCAGCACCAGAACAGTGAAGCAAAGAAAGATTCCTGAGTTTGTTAGTAATTTTATTTATTAGGTGCATCTAACCTGTTCTATTTTTCTCTGAAATGAGATCAAATCAGTGCTTCTATGGGTTGTCTCCAATCTGCACTGGAAATTTTTACTTTATTTAGAGACTTGTTGCAGAAAATATTCAGAATGCGCAGTTTTTTGCTACCACAAGCGATCTCTGGTCCAGCTGCACATCAGAGCCGTATTTGAGCTTAACTATCCACTACATGAGCAACTGGGAGCTACATAGTATTTTGAACAAGTTAATGTTTGCACAATACGTTTGCAATTGACATGTTTGCACTTTAAATATGTTTACGATATTAATTTATATTAAGTTACTTGAAAAACGAGAAAAACAGATTTTTGTAATTGTTTCTCTCAGGGCTTTTATCATCTCTGGTGAGAGTTTAAAATATAAGTGTGTTAGCACTGTGTTGATTATCCCTAATATGAATAAATGTTTGTTTATTCAATGTTTCTCTTCTTTAATACGCAATTGAAGTTATGCTATTCATGGATAAAAAAATCGTGAAAAATCGAAATCGTGATAAAATATTGGAAAAATCGTGATATTCTATTTTTGCCATATCGCCCAGCCCTAGTCTGACCCAAGTTAGTACACTTAAGTCCTCCATCAGATTTGTGCCTCTTCTAGTGTCATTTTAAAGGATTTTTATTTATTCATTTAACCATTACTAGATTAGCAGCAACAGAAATGCTACTAAAACATATAATTATATGAAGCTGGAAAAATTAAAATACTGTGCAAAATTACATTAATTTCTGTAATTTAACTAGACTGAGAGACCATTTAAAGGCTCAGGAACCTTTACAGGTGTTTCTATTTGTAATTTAAAATTTTAGCTGACTGGGGTCTTGTTAAACATCACACAGTGACCTTTTAATAGTCCAGATTAATGTAATGTTCCTGTTAGTAGTTCCTCCTGTTAAGTGCTTATTTATTTAAATTATTCAGGTGTATAAAAAACATTTGGACATACATTTTATTATGTTCCAGTCATTAGTCATTTATATTTCACTATAGTAGTAATTTATAGTAAATTAAATAAGTTTAATTAAGAGGGGAACCCATTTTTCTTGCATTCTTTAATGAAAAAAGTAACTAAGTAGTTATTTTTCTTGTTAATTAGATACTTTTATAATCTCGTAACTCAGTTAGTAACTGAGTTATTTTTTTGACAAAGTAATCAGTAACTATAACTAATTACTTTTTAAAAGTAATGTTCCCAACACTGGTCATGACACTCCTGCTTGTGCCTGACTCCTAATTTGTCTAGTAAAATAAAGAAATGTTAGTGTAATTATTTAGTTCAATGTAATGAAACTGAAGTGGTTTTTAAAAAACTGTGGCCTCCAGAATGCTCTTATAAGCACGCAGTCACAAGCAGCACTGTGTAATTAATGCCAGACGGTCCGCTGTGCAACAAGTTCTGAGTCTGACGGACCTGACAGGATCCTTGCCTACTGGCTTAAGAAGCTCACTGCACTCCATGAATGCCTGGCAGCTCAAATGAACCAGCTGCTAAAAGATGGGACTCACCCTGAAGTGAACTGAAGGGCACACAATCTTGATCATGAAGGATCCTTCCAAGGGTAGAATTGCATCCGACTATCAGCCAATAACCTGTCTCTCCGCAACATGGAAGCTCATGTCAGGCATTATAGCGACTAAGATAAGTGGGCACATGGATCAACACATGAGCACAGAACAGAAGGGCATCTGCAGAATTACCAGAGGAGCCAAACACCAACTGCTGGTAGGCCGAACAGTCGCCCAAGACTGCAAAGCCTGACACACCAACCTGTGTATGGCCTGGATTGATTACAAGAAAGCCAATGACTCAATGTGGCACTCATGGATCATTGAATACTTGGAGATGTACAACATCAACAGGACTAGGGTTGGGCATTGTTTGATTGTGAACGATTCTGATTCCAATTCCTCATTTCGATTCCGATTCCTATCGGTTCCTATCGTTTCCCGATTCCGATTCTTTCAAGACATGACATGTTTTACATGGGCCAGTTTACCACAGGTCCTACTTAATAAAATAATCTTAACTTCAACATGAATTTTAATTCTATGAACAACAACAACATCACCTTCATTTAGACAAAAACATGTTTGGAGAAAAAAAGAAAAAGACTTGCAGCACAATCAGTGTTTTTGTTTCTGACCACAACCAAAGTCTGGAAGAAGCCTTTGGGATGAGAGGCTAAATGTCTAGTCCACACGTAGCCAGGTTTTTTTTAAAACGAATATCCACCCCTCCAGAAACTTGCATCCACACCACCTCGATTTAAAAAGAAACTCTGTCCACACGTACCCAGATAAATACGTTGTTAAGGACATGCCAGACCTGTGGGCGGCAGTACTTCCCCCGTTCTTAACCTCGTCCTTCGTCTGTGGTCTTCCGCAAGGAGCAGTAATTCCGCTTGCAAAAACAAACAAGCAAAAAGCGCTTGGACAATTGATAAAGCGAGTACAGCTCTGAGGGCATCCATGCTGTCGGCTAGTGTAAACACAGGTCGCACATGTGATGTCAGCATTTTTTGTCGCGGAAAGTGACGTTGCGGACCTTAAAACTCCGGTTTTGTCTGTCCACACACAGACACCCAAAACGGAGAAAATGCAGATCTTCACTTTAGCCGGAGTTTTTAAAAAGATCCGTTTTCGTGTGAAAAAACTCAGTTTTCGTGTGGATGACAGGCCAAAACCTAGAAAAATATCTACGTTTTGGCAGATCCCCGGCTACGTGTGGACAGGGCCTAAATGTCTCCAACATATCCAGAAACGTCCAGCTGTTTTCAGCTAAAACTCTCAGGATGCTCATTCCAGGATGACTGAGCACTACACCTCCATGCTGCAGCAGCATTCAGTCAGAACAGAAAGTGAAACTTCAATGTAGCTGCTGTCAGTAACAATCTAACAGATTTTAAACATTAAAACTCTCAACAGAAATAGTTCAAAAAGGAAACTAAAATGTTTACAGCTTTGTGTGTGATTTATTATTATTATAATTATTTATTGTGACAGAAACTGGTGTGGTCCACCACAGAGAAAGCTGCTCTAGCATGATGACTTTAATTATTCTACAGGTTATTTTTCAGCCTTCTGACGCTCACGTGTCTGACTGCTGATGCTCCATGAGTGTTTTTATTTCTGCAGTGAGACAAACTCACCTCACACCTACCAGAGTTTGTTCTTTAAAGCAGCTATTAAATTCACCGTGTTGACGTATTTTAACAAGTTTCCTCTACGCTGCAAGAGTTAAAGTTTACATTACGGAGTAAAAGTTCGGCAGACACGTTTGTTTAGATTTGGCCGCTGCATGCCGGGTGGGGGGAGGGGGACTCGATGCTGCAGACAGAAAGCTGGTGTGATCAGCTCTGAAAAGCGTTGAATCACAATTTGCAGATCACGTTTATTTTTCACAGAGATCGGCCGCGGATTCCTCTTCTGTCTGCACACTAGGAATCGAAACTAGGAATCGAAATAAAAAACGTTGAGCGATTCCGGGAAAAATGAACAGTTGGAACTGGTTCCAATTGATGCTTGATTCTCGATGCCCAACCCTAAACAGGACTATGATAGCCTTCTTTGCAAACTCAATGGGGCTGTGGAAAACCACCCTTTAGGTCAATTTAGAGCCAAATGAACAAGTCTTCATCAAATGTGGCATATGCCAAGGAGATGCCCTGCCCCTACTGCTGTTCTGTATAGGTTTGAACCCCCTTAGCCAAATAATCAACAAGACTGGTTATGGATACCGACTCAAGAAAGGAATAACAATCAGCCGCCTCTTCTACATGGATGACATAAAGCTGTATGCCAAGAGTGAGCGAGACATTGACTCAGTGATCCACACCACCAGGATCTACAGCACTGATATCAGAATGTAATTCGGACTTGAGAAATGTGGCCAGATGGTGACAAATAGGGGGAAGATAGTCTACACAGAGGGGGTCTCACTCCCAGAAGGAACAATAGCAGACATTAAGGACAGCTACAAGTACCTCAGTATCCCACAAACAAATGGAAACCTTGATGAAGCTGCAAGAAAAGGAGCCACAGCCAAATACCCACAATGCCTAAGGCAAGTCCTAAGAAGTCAGCTCAATGGCAAGAACAAGATCTGAGCAATTAACAGCTAAGCCCTGCCAGTAATTAGATATCCTGCTGGATTAATAAGCTGACCAAAGAAAGAAATACAGACCACAGATGTCAAGACAAGGAAGCTCCTAACCATGCACGAGACTTTACACAAGCCATAAGGAAGGATGCCAAGGGCTAGTGAGTGTGAGAGCCACTATCCAGGATGAAACATCCAAGACTGATAAGTACATCGAGGATAAGGCCCCAATAGATGACGTGCTCAGACAATGGTGAATAGAGGAGGAGACACTGGAAATACCATTGTGGGAGGACAAGCCCCTACATGAATTGTACCACCGACAGATAATTGAAATGGTGGATATCAAGAAATCCTACCAAAGGCTAGAAAGAGCTGATCTGAAGGACAGCACCAAGGCTTTCATCGTGGCTGCACAGGAACAGGCCCTGAAAACCAAAGCAACAGAGGCCAAGATCTATCACACCAAACAAGACCCAATGTGTAGGCTATGAAAAGCTTGCGGTCTCCATCTCTTTCGATGGATAGTTAAAATTTGGGGCATGTCTCCGTCTTCCTCCGCAAGTTCATCAAGGGCTCTTGCGTTGACGCATAATGGCGTTATGCATGTCCGTCCCAGCGCAGATGGAGAAGTATGAAATAGACTTTAGATGCTGGCAGGGAAAGCATACAAGGAACGCCACAACCAAGTGGCTAGCATAGTGTACAGAAACATCTGTGCAGAGTATGGAGGTCAAAGTGGGTAACCCCCTAAGGTGATTGAGCACAAGAGAGCCAAGCTCCTGTGGGACTTCCAGATCCAGACTGACAAAATGGTGATGAGAACAGATGACAGCGGTTGTGGTTGATGTGGCAAAACCAAGTGATGGCAACATCAGGAAAAAGGAACATGAGAAACTAGAGAAGTACCAGGGCCACAAAGAAGTACCTAAGAAAGCCTGGAGAGTGAAGACATTGTTGTGCACTTGGTCAGCTGAATGAAGATAAGACTGAGATCCTCATCTGTGCCCCAGACAAGCTGGTTCCCAAAGTCAGAGACTCGCTTGGCCAGCTTGCTTCTCACACCAAACCCTCTGTCAGGAATCTTGGCATGACCTTTGACCCAGCTCTCACCCTGGATTCTCATGTCAGTTCTCTTGTTCACTCTTCCTTCTTCCATCTCAGGAACATTGCTAAGCTGAGTCCCATTCTGTCCCGCTCTGAACTTGAGACTGTTCTCCACACCTTCATCTCCTCACGCTTAGACTACTGTAACTCTCTTTTCACGTGTCTGAGCAGAACCTCCCTGAACCGTCTACAGGTGGTTCAGAATGCCTGTGCTCGACTTCTGACCAAGTCCTCCAAATACACCCACATCACCCTGTTTTTCCGCCAGCTTCATTGGCTGCCAGTCAACTTCAGGGTTCATTTCAAGATCCTGGTTCTGGTCTATAGGGCCTTACATGGACAAGCACCATCTTACATTGGTGATCTTCTTAGTCCCTACTAGGACTGAAACGATTCCTCGAGTACCTCGAATAATTCGAGTACAAAAAAGCCTCGAGTCAAATTCTCTGCCTCGAGGATTCGTTTAATTCATATTTAATTAATTCATGGCTTTGCAATCGCCCGAGGTCATGTTTCACCCGGACTGAAATAAGTGACGCACATGCCCACTGGGCTGAATGCACACGCGAGTAGCGAATGTAACTTAACTTTCTCTTAAGTCATGGCGGAAAACTTGAACCCCGGTGGAGTGCGAAAAAGACAGAAAATGTCAAAGGTGTGGGACCATTTTTCACGTCGTAAGGTGGAAAACGTAGTCCAGTATAAATACTCTAAAATGGATTTAGCCTACCACAACACCACATCCTCCGTGCTGCAGCACCTGTAAATGTCACTTCTGCAAGCGGACTCGGAGCCTCTACAAGATAATGCATTTTAGCCTGTATTTCTATATATTCTGCAGATGCTGTGCGACTTTTTCGTTTGTAGCACTCAGTTTAAGCTCACACCATACATCTGGTAGCAACACGTCGGACTTAAAATGTGCTAAAAAAATAGCAGTTTTTACACAATATGTCGGACTTTTTATTGTGTTGTTATTTTTTTTTTATTCAAGTTTTTTTTATTAAGTTTTCCAAATTTTTACATACAAACAAAAACAAAATACCCAAATAACCCCCCTCCCCTCCCATACAGCACTGATTAACTCAAAACCACTCACCACCACCATTCATAATAACTTCTAAACAAGCTATCCAACCACTTTTACATCTTTTTACCAATAAAAAACAAAAATTCATTCCAAGTTTCAAAATATGAGTCCTTTTTTCCCTTCATTTTAGCAATTAATAGTTCATAAGATGCAATCTCCGTCATCGTTATTATCCAGTCTCTGTAAACAGGTGCCTCAGAGCTTTTCCATTTACGCAATATAACTCTAGCTGCTGAAATGAAGCCTGTAAGAGCTAGGGCCCCTGCCGTTGTAGATATATTCGGTACACACGACAAGTCTATTGTGTTGTTATTGATATTTGTTGTCCCTCGGGATTGCTGCAGGAGGACACGGGTATTTATGAGTGGTGGAGGAAGACGAAAGTAAATAAATGTTTTGTGATCAGTATAATTTGACAAAACCACAGCAAACATGCTTTCTCGACAATCCTTGTTAGTGTGTGAGAAAAAAAGTGTAGACATTAAAACGGACGTGTGTTAATAGGGAAATAGCCGGCGAGCTGTTTGCACATGCGCCGTGAGCGGTTCTGGTTCTGTTTGGGCCGCAGCCGCTCGCAGCGCTACTTCAACAGTTATCCTCCTAGTTTTTTTCTTGCTTGCAGGCTAGTAGATTCTCGCACGAGGGGAAAATCGGCTCAGGTTGTATACTTATTTTTTGCACAGGCATTTGTTTACTGTGAAGTAAAGTTGAAGTGCTGAAGTTTTGCAAACTAATTTTGAATAAAACTTGAAGAATAACTGGCAATTGCTCATTTTAAGAGGTCTTTCATATTTAACATTCTATTTGATTTAATGGTTTACAAACACAAAAGGGTAATTTATTAGAGTACTCGATTAATCGAAAAAAAGATTCGATAGAGTACTCGATTACAAAAATATTCGATAGCTGCAGCCCTAGTCCCTACACCACCAGCAGGTCCCTGAGGTCCAGTGATCAAAGCCTACTGGTTGTGCAGCACCAGGCTAAAGACCAAAGGTGCCAGATCATTTGCTGCTGTGGCCCCCAGACTCTGGAACTCTCTCCCCCTGAGCCTGAGATCAGTGGACTCAGTGGTCTCCTTCAAAAAACAGCTGAAGACTCACTTGTTCAAGCTGGCTTTTGTATGACCTTCTTCACCACTCTCTCTTTATTCTGCTCTCCCCACCTATTCCACCTTCCTCAGGATCCACTGATTTCCCTCTTTCCTATTCACTCTCTCTCTTTCTTAACATTTTTTCTTTTAAATCGCAATTGCTTATTTTTGCTCATTTTAAATATATTTTTAAACATTTTCTAAATGCTTTTTTATATTTTTACATTTTCTTTTTTTTTTTTGTTTTTGTGAAGCCTCCTCCTTGAACCGTCACCTTATCGTGGTGGAGGAGTTTGAGTGCCCTAATGATCCTAGGAGCTATGTTGCCTGGGGCACTTAGTGCCCCTGGTAGGGTCTCCCATGGCAAATTGGTCTTAGGTGAAGGGTGAGACAAAGAACGGTTCGAAGGATCTTTCATGGTGGTGAAAACGAAGAGTCGGAGTACCCGGCCCGGAGGGTTACCGGGGTCCCACCCTGGAGCCAGGCCTGGGGTTGGGGCCCGTGAGCGAGCGCCTGGTGGCCGGGCTTTCGCCCATGGGGCCCGGCCGGGCCCAGCCCGAACCGGATACATGGGCTCGTCCAACTGTGGACCCACCACCCGCAGGAGGAACATGAAGGGTCCGGTGCAATGTGAATCGGGTGGCAGACCAAGGCGGGAGCCTTGGCGGTCCAATCCCCGGACAAGGAAACTAGTTTTTGGGACATGGAACGTCACCTCGCTGGCGGGGAAGGAGCCGGAGCTTGTGGCAGAGGTTGAGCGGTACCGGCTAGATATAGTCGGACTCACCTCGACACATTGCATTGGCTCTGGAACCCGAGACCTGGAGAGGGGTTGGACACTCTACTTTGCTGGAGTTGCTCCGGGTGAGAGGCGGAGGGCTGGGGTTGGCTTTTTGTTAGCCCCGAGACTCTCGGCCTGTGTGTTGGGGTTTACCCCGGGGGACAAGAGGGTAGCTTCCTTGCGCCTTCGGGTCGGGGAACGGGTCCTGACTGTTGTTTGTGCGTATGGGCCAAATATCAGTTCAGAGTACCCACCCTTTTTGGAGTCCCTGGGACGAGTGCTAGATAGTGCTCCATCAGGGGACTCCATTGTCCTGCTGGGGGACTTCAATGCTCACGTGGGCAATGACAGCTTGACCTGGAGGGGTGTGATTGGGAGGAACGGCCCACCTGATCAGAACTCGAGCGGTGTTTTGTTATTGGACTTCTGTGCAAGCCGCAGTTTGGCCATAACGAACACCATGTTCGAACATAAGGATGCCCACCGGTACACTTGGTACCAGGGCAGCCTAGGTCACAGGTCGATGATAGATTTTGTAGTCGTATCATCTGACCTGCGACCGTATGTTTTGGACACCCGAGTGAAGAGAGGGGCGGAGCTGTCAACTGATCACCACCTGGTGGTGAGTTGGATCAGATGGCAAGGGAACATGCCGCGTAGACCTGGCAGACCCAAACGCATAGTGAGGGTCTGCTGGGAACGCCTGGCAGAAGAACCTGTCAAGACGGTCTTCAACTCCCACCTCCGGCAGAGCTTTGACCACGTCCCGAGAGCAGTGGGGGACATTGAGTCCGAGTGGGCCTTGTTCCACTCTGCGATTGTCGAGGCGGCTGTTGCTAGCTGTGGTCGTAAGGTGGCCGGTGCCAGTCGTGGTGGCAACCCCCGTACCCGCTGGTGGACACCAGAGGTTCGGGGAGCCGTCAGGCTGAAGAAGGAGGCCTACAGGGCGTGGCTGGTCGGTGGGTCTCCGGAGGCAGCAGACAGGTACCGGATAGCCAAGCGGGGTGCAGCAGTGGCAGTTGCCGAGGCAAAATCTCGGGCGTGGGAGGAGTTTGGTGAGGCCATGGAGAAAGACTATCGATCGGCTCCAAAGAGGTTCTGGCAAACTGTCCGGCGCCTCAGGAGAGGAAGGCAGCAACTCGCTCACACTGTTTACAGTGGGGATGGGGAGCTGCTGACGTCAACTGAGGCTATAGTCGGACGGTGGAAGGAATACTTTGAGGAGCTCCTCAATCCCACCAATGCGCATTCCGAGGAGGAACCAGAGCTGGGAGGCCTGGGGATGGACTGTCCGATCTCGGGGGCAGAAGTTGCTGAGGTAGTCAAACAACTACACAGCGGCGGAGCCCCGGGGGCGGATGAGGTTCGTCCTGGGTATCTCAAGGCTATGGATGTTGTAGGGCTGTCATGGTTGACACGTCTCTACAACATTGCGTGGTCATCGGGGGCAGTTCCTAGGGAGTGGCAGACCGGGGTGGTGGTCCCCATCTTTAAGAAGGGTGACCTGAGGGTGTGTTCCAACTATAGGGGGATCACACTCCTCAGCCTCCCTGGAAAGGTCTACTCCAAGGTACTGGAGAGGAGGGTCCGATCGATAGTTGAATCTCAGATAGAGGAGGAGCAATGTGGTTTTCGTCCTGGCCGTGGAACTGTGGACCAGCTCTATACCCTTGCAAGGGTGATGGAGGGGGCATGGGAGTTTGCCCAACCAATCCACATGTGCTTTGTGGATTTGGAGAAGGCTTATGACCGTGTCCCCAGGGGCACCCTGTGGGGGACGCTCCAGGAGTATGGGGTGGGTGGCTTTCTGTTAAGGGCCATTCAGTCCCTTTACCAGAGGAGCGTGAGTTTGGTCCGCATAGCCGGTAGTAAGTCGGACCTGTTCCCAGTGAGGGTTGGACTCCGCCAGGGCTGCCCTTTGTCACCGGTTCTGTTCATCACATTTATGGACAGAATTTCTAGACGCAGCCGTGGTGTGGAGTGTGTCGAGTTTGGTGGCAGGAGAATCTCGTCTCTGCTTTTTGCGGATGATGTGGTCCTCCTAGCTTCATCCAGCTCTGACCTTCAGCTCTTGCTGGGTAGGTTCGCGGCCGAATGTGAAGCGGCTGGGATGAGGATCAGCACCTCCAAATCTGAGACCATGGTTCTCGACCGGAAAAGGGTGGCTTGCCACCTCCGGGTCGGGGGAGAGGTCCTACCTCAAGTGGAGGAGTTTAAGTATCTCGGGGTCTTGTTCACGAGTGAGGGTAGGAGGGATCGGGAGATCGACAGGCGGATTGGTTCGGCGTCTGCAGTGATGCGGACGCTGAGCCGATCTGTCGTGGGGAAGAGGGAGCTGAGCCAGAAAGCCAGGCTCTCGATTTACCGGTCGATCTACGTCCCAATCCTCACCTATGGTCATGAGCTTTGGGTAATGACCGAAAGAACGAGATCGCGGATACAAGCGGCCGAAATGAGTTTCCTCCGTAGGGTGGCCGGGCTCAGCCTTAGAGATAGGGTGAGGAGCTCGGACATTCGGGAGGGACTCGGAGTAGAACCGCTGCTCCTCCGGATCGAAAGGAGCCAGTTGAGGTGGTTTGGGCATCTGGTCAGGATGCCTCCTGGACGCCTCCCTGGGGAGGTGTTTCGGGCATGTCCTGCCGGCAGAAGGCCCCCGGGTCGACCCAGGACACGTTGGAGAAGTTACATCTCCAATCTGGTCCGGGAACGCCTTGGGGTCCTGCCGGAGGAGCTGGTGGACAAGGCCGGGGAGAGGACGGCCTGGAGCTCCCTAGTTGGGATGCTGCCCCCGCGACCCGGACCCGGATAAGCGGAGGAAGACGAGAGTTTTTGTGAAGCGCCTCGTGATTTTTATCTTGAGAGGTGCTATAGAAATGATATTTTCTTCTTCTTCTTCCTCTTCTTCTTCATCAGGGCACTCGAGGCGGTAACCCCCAAACTGAAGGAGTGGATAAAGCAGACCCCGGGAAAAATATCAGACATCTCAGTCCAGAAAAGTGCAGTTCTAGGAACAGCTGAGATGCTGCTGAGATATATATTATATTTAGATTGGCTTGAGTGCAATGTGTCTGCATATTATTCAGTGATTTCATTTGCTTTTATTATATAGACACTGTTTTCAGGTAAAAAATACCTAAAGCAGCATTGACACATTTAAAAAATCCACTTATTTTAGTGTCAGACCCTGTGTTTCTGTTTGTGAGATCTTGTATCTACACACTGTGTCCTGAGCTATTCCAAGGCTTCAAACATCTGCGGTCCTACCAAGGGAACCACGGTGCTGATAAGCGTGTCTAAGTATAGCTCTAATGATAGGCCACATGCAGAGACAGTTGAGGGTAAGAAGGATAAAAGTCAACTCAAAGTCAATTCACTCCACCTGACAGCTTCCTGACACACGCAAAGGCAGAACTATAAAAACAGCTCTGCTGAAAGAGACCTTGTTTGTGCATCTGAAGAACATTCATTTAGGAAATGCCGGAAAATTACAAGCAAGCAAAACGCCTATTGGCAAAAGTTTAATCACACAAAGTTATTTGTTCATGATCTGGGGAGGTGTTTAACACCCACTTTGCTCTATGCTGGTGTCTCAGTCTGCGGTTTGTACCACTGTCAAATAAATGACTCCACTGGGGCTGAAAATACCTCTTTTAATGATGACGAAAGCACATTTAAACACTTATCTTCCTCCAGGGAGCCCCTCACAGGCACCATGCTGTCTTGGAATGACCACAACGTGCACAGCAATCAGAATTCTGCGTTTTCACAAATAGCTACACTGGACATAAGAATCTCAAACCGGAAAGCCCCACACAGTAGACACACTGGAGTTTGGGTGGTCTTTAAACATCCATTGCATGGTGTAGATGATCAGCTGTTGCTGCAGGGACTCAGTCTGTAAACACACCCTCAGCCAAGGTGGCGCACTAAGATCTTTGCCAACAGGTGCCTGAGGCACATACAAACACAGATCTGCATGTGTGTGAGCATGTGAGCATCCACACCCTGACTCTGGTGAAACCACAGGAGTTCATCTCACTTACACTACAAGGAAATCAGACATGCCTCAGCCTAATGAGAAGCCACAGTGATTTACCCCGTCTGGGCTGTGAGAGATCACAGCTTAAAATGGAACGCACATGCATACTCAGACACCATGGCAAAAGCTTGACTGACACCAACTTCAGCTGTGGTAGAAAATGATGTGCGGCTGCATAAAACCCCTGGTTAAGTTTTAACTCCTATCCTGTCTGCAGAAACTTTACGACAGCGTGAGTCATCCTCAGTTGTCCTTGAATCATGCAACATGTGCAACACGTTATCTAGAAGGCAGAGTTCCCTTTAAATAATTAAGCCTTGACAACCCCAGAATTGTTATATAATTACAATCGTCTTATGTGACATTAAAGAAGTATTAACATCATCCATGGTACAGTAATTGTTTTCAGAGCATATTAGGACTTCAGGGGGTGATGATGCCAGAAAACATGGCTTCTTCTGGCTCCCTGTTGTTTATGGTAAATGCAGCATTACTCAACTACAAACATGCATAGCCACAAATAAATTTAATATTGCAAACACACTTTTTAAGGTCTGCATTTAGCTGCACTTACCTGACTTAGGCTGCTGTCAGTGCATCCATTGTCTCGGCGTTGCTGACACCCAAAAGGTCCACTTTACACTCTTTCGCTTTCCGTTTAAAAGTCGCCGAGATGCTTTGATGAAAGTTGAGTCATCTGAAAAACACTTGATACCATCAAGGGTTCTACCAGCGCGCGACACCGTGACATTAACTTAAAAAAACACGAAACGTCCCAGGTAATTCACTTTTTGATTAAATATCCCCCACTACAAGTTTTTTTTTTCTTTGAGCATCTGAACAGTTAAAAGCAGTCACAGTCCCGACCGAGTCGTAAAGCGACACGCCGGCTTCTAACAACAGCGACGGCCGAACATGAGTAAACTAAAAAAAAAAACTGACTTAGAAAATGTTAAATCCTCGATTGAAACACACAGAGGCTTGTTAATAAACCACACACCGCGGGAAACCAAACGATACAAAGTAAAAACATTCCGACATCCTCCTTCCTTTCGCCTCCATCAGCTGGGCGGAGCTTGTGGCTGTCAGCCTGCTGTTCTAGCGCGTGCGTGTACAGTGCGTGCCCACAAACAAAGAGTTGATTCTGGGTTAGTTTTGTGCTTTTAAAGTTTATCCTTTAAGTAGATATTGTTTTGTTTTGAGTAATGTTTGTCTCCTGATAGCCGAAAACCTCGTCAAATTCAACCTTCTCAAAGTTACAGCTGATATGACGTCAACTGATGGCCTGATGCGCGTGCAGACTTGGGTTGAATCGGTGCGCGTGCAGCAGCTTGTTAACTCGCACTTCGTATCGTGTTTATGAGAAGTAGCCGTAATAGACTACTTTTATTTGTTTCATATGGTGTCGCAAATAAAATGATTACTTTTATATAATAATAATAATAATAATAAATAACATTATTATTCATTTTCATATTATTCATATTGTTGTTGTTGTCGTCGTCATCACCAGGTCGTGGTATCTGTCCATGAAAAATGCTATTTTATAGGCATTTGTTATTTATTTTTATAATAGATGCAAGAGTAGCCTATTATTCTATCAATTTGGTGCTAAAATACACTTTATGTCTTTAAAAATGTGATAAAAATTACAAGGCAATACACACACGTGATGTCTGAATGGAAAACTATGCACTAACAAACGTCTGTCATTCATTCAATGGGGGGGGGGGGGGGGGGGGAATGGTAAAATGAGAGTATTTACTACGTTGACACCGGTGCATTTTTAAATCCAGTAGCTGTCATGAGGTTTGAATGAATATTGAACAGTGATAAAGAATCTTTTTTTAATGCAAGAACTAAAAACAATTGCTGTTTGTCAATGAAACCGTAATAGACGGCTATAAAGTTTTACATTTGCAAGCAAAATATGTACCGTAATAAGATGTATCCTCTAAACTTTGTCAGTTTTTATGTTTTATATTCATGTTTTTATATTGTTTTCAGCCTCAAGGCTTCCCATGCACAAGAAGATGGCTCTGCCGTGTGAGAAAGTATCAAACAATCTGAATTAAGAAAACAGCTTTAAAAGATAGAACTAACACAACTGTTAGATTTTTTTTTCTTTGCTCAAAGTGTTTTAGATTATCATGACCACCAGGGAGCAGCCTCACCACATTTGCTGCCTGAAATCTAAAACTAATCATTCTTTTGCTTTTACCCAGTGACACCTTTAATGTTGTCTTGACTAAAATAGAAGTTCAGACTTGTAAGAAAGTAATTTTCTTTTTCAGCTATGTTTGGAGACCTGTCCAGTTCATAGTCATCAAGGATCTAAAGTGACAGAGAGAGTCGAGTAAAACCAGGGAGGATGAGGTTATATCAGGTGGACCAAATGGAGAGGAAGGAAGAAAAGATCTTGCAGCGATTCGTAGAGCCTGACAGGAGGGGTTGAGAGGTGTTGGGTGGAGAACAGAGTGAAGAAGAAAAAATATAAAAAGGGAACTATAACAGTTGATTAAGAAAGAAACAAAGTCTCCAGGTAAGTGTTTGTTTAAATTATTACATCAGTAAAAGCGACAATGGAATGGATTTTCTGGATTTTCTGTTGTTTTATGAAAAACACATCAAGGATTTTCTTCCTATAAGAGTAATGACACAAAACATCAACGTTTTCTCTCGTTTTTCACATCAGCGGATGATTCAACCATGAACCTGAACTTGATGCTTGTCTTGATCCTCCATGTTTCCACTCATGCAGCCACGGTAAGTGTTCTTACTGTACATACCAATAATCACCCAAAGAACCACTTTATCCAGTTTGAAGTCAAAAACACAGAAGATCTTCAGGGAAAAATGCTTTCAGATCTTTGATCGTTTTCTCCTCCATCTTTCGAGTCGTTTCCTTCATTAGGAGTCTTTTGTCGTATCATTAAAGATGAAATTCCTGAGATATAAAAATGGTTCCAAGATTTTTGGTCACCTGTTTCACATTTGATCTGGTAAAACATTTGGGGGCAGATGTGGACCTGGCATCCACTACAAAGAGACTGGAAATGTAAGTTTGGGAATGGAGCAGATGTGGAGAAATGGATGTTGGACAGCATGTATGCAGTTTTAGTTTTATACTTTATGATGTCGTTTATGATAAGATTAGAACTTCTTGCCGTTAATTATTAAAGTAGTTCACAATTAAACTCAGTGCAGGTCTTTTTTATTTGTAGTGCAGAAACAAGTGTAGTACAATGTGTGTGTGTGTGTGTGTGTGTGTGTGTGTGTGTGTGTGTGTGTGTGTGTGTGTGTGTGTGTGTGTGTGTGTGTGTGTGTGTGTGTGTGTGTGTGTGTGTGTGTGTGTGTGTGTGTGTGTGTGTGTGTGTGTTTAAGGGAGGCAGAGCTCTGCGCAAGCAGAGACAAGCTGAGGAGACTCTGAAACCGTACATTGGGAGAGTGGAGCCAGGTAAGTCATTTTAACATTTAACAACTCTGTTTCAGACAAAACCATCCCACAAGTTCAAATAATGAAAATGACAAGAAAAATACGTAGGAGCAACACATGTATTTTTAGTGAAGTTAAACATCTTAGTTCACAAACACCACTGATTAGTTTCATGCCCAGTTTAAAAAAGTTGAAAATAAAACATCAGATATAAAAAATGGGAAAATATTTTTCTAAAATTATATCGTAAATGTTTAACGCCTGTAATGAGTTAAAAACAATGACGTTTTTTTCACCTGCATTTTAACCATTGCAATAATATTTCTATAGATCTTCAAATTTTTATCAATAAGCTAAAATTTAGAACATAGATTTTAGACAAATCTTGTTTTAACACATTTCTGTCTCAACTTTGAAAAGTTGTCTACAAGCAGCCATTGACCTATACATCATTATTCATTTTCTTGAATGAAAAGTAGCTTCTTATGATACGTTTTAAACTATTCTGTTACATTCAACTAGTATCAAGGACAGAACACTAATTTAAAAGCTCAAAGTAAAGTTACCTAATGTTTTTATTGTGATTTCAGAAAAGCTTTGTGAGCTGCTGAAATGCCACAGTCCAGTGGGTTCTTGGTGCCAGGTGATTGAAGAAAACGGGATCCTCGTACCCAAATGTGTTTGTCCTCGCTCGTGTCCACGGTACTGGGATTAAAATCATAAAAACAGCAGCGAATCTGCAGACTGTCGTCTATATTCTCACATTTATTCTTGCATGTGGGTGCTGACATGTGCATTCAGGCAGAGGGCACCAGTGTGCAGCGTTCTGGGAAAGACCTATGGGAATGAGTGTTTGCTTCACAAAGAAGCGTGTAGGAAGAGACGCCGCACAGGACTGGCTCACACAGGACCTTGTCTGGGTAAAAGCACACAAAGCTTTCAGTGTGACACAGAATTTCCACACAGCTCTGCAGCCTCCCAAATCAACCCTGTTATTCCTCTTGATCAGTCCCTAAGGGTAAATGCACCAAGGAGGAGTTAGGCCAGTTTCCATACCGTCTTCTGGACTGGTTTCTGCTGCTGAGTCGGATAGGAGGGACCTACACACCTGAGGCCCCACCCCAGAGCTGCCTCAGCCACACCCACAGAGCACAGCTGGCAAAGGTCAGATTGTCTGAAGTTACCGTAAGCAGCAGATGAAATAAACCCATAAATGTGATTTATGACGTCAGCTAATGATGACTCAATCAATATTCACAACATTTTAAACCAATAGCCGTAAGAGGAATAAACAAAGGGATCACTTTACATGTCAGCGTAACGTAAAGTTGTTTTTCACACCAGACACTCCCATCGTTTTATCAAGGGTCCTTCATGTGCATGATCAATATTAACAACCGACTGTAGGCGGTAAGTTCCTGTGTTGGATGTGGTGCGGTCGCCCGCGCGCTGAGACAGAACCTCTCTAAAGCATCAAGTATAAATTGGATCTGGTCAATAATCACTGAATTATTCAGTAGGATGATGAATGAGAGCTAACTTAACAACTCCTCTCCAGCTACTAAGACCTCCACACTCAAACTCAAACCATTATTTGGGTGATATGATTGCAGATGGTTACTTTGTTCTTTTTGAGATCCTGTTATATCATTTTAAAGGCTACAGTTACTCTATTCTAAATCAACAACATGTTGATGTAGCATGGTAGCATGCCGATGTTAGCTAAAACTTCACTAACAAGGATTGTGCAATTTGTGCCTTTTTTTGCATTTCAAACAGGTTAAATAACTGAAATTTGCTTAATTTGCTTTGCTGTCCTTCAGCTTTTTCTCTTTTTCTCATTTTAGCAAAGATTCATGTCCTTGGACAAGAACAAAGATGGCAAACTGAGTCGCAGGGACCTGAGGAAGCTATATTACAAGAGGATGCCTCTGGAACACTGTGCCACGACATTTTTCAAGTGAGTCCCACGTCCATCAGCTAAAAAACAATTAAGAATGCAAAGTCCATCACATTACGAGCATAAATACATTTGTTTATGACCAGTTTCATAGCAACAGGATGGTCATAAACCAGTGTGACCTCATGCTAGGGGTTTGGGGTGTCAACCTTCTGTCTCTTGCAATATGTTATTCTTCAGCTAATTACTAGAAGAGCAAGGTTTAAATATGTCACACAGAGATGTTTTTCACCCCCGCTCTGATCAAGTTGCACCTCCCACCATGCTGTTCTCTCTGCACACCATCTATCTGTATATCCACCCCCTATGCCAGTCCACTTTTCTTGTGTCCTCCCCCTTACGGTTCTCACATGACCGCAGCATCCTTCCATTTATTTTCCTTCAAATGTTTGTTGAAGCTCATTAACAACTTCCTTCAAATGAAGATGGCTCTTTTTTCTGCCACCTTTATTCTCACTCTTTGGTCATTCCATCATT
Organism: Nothobranchius furzeri; assembly: GCF_043380555.1. Lineage (NCBI taxonomy): Eukaryota > Metazoa > Chordata > Actinopteri > Cyprinodontiformes > Nothobranchiidae > Nothobranchius > Nothobranchius furzeri. Next base: position 30,466,190 of record NC_091752.1, read on the forward strand.
TTTGCATGTGTTCTTGTTTTTCTCCACCATCCATTCTCCCACCCAACCCCCCATTTCTCTGCTGGGTTCTTCAATAACATGTTTAGTGAGAGCAGGGCTGCCCATGTCAATGTCAAGCCATTCCCGGCAATGATAATGTTTATTACCCATTGTGTCTCCCGCTGCTCATGGATAATAACAAATTGAAGGAGCACCCGCCAGAGAAAACGCCACGTGGTGAACCGAAAGACAATGAAAGCCGTAGTAGAGCCTCAGTTCAGTTCGCCTCGTGCTGCGTTGGTGTCTCCATACGAATTTTGGTTTTGCATTCATTAGCTTGCATGCTTCTAAAAATTCTCCCTCCGCTTGGACGTGCCACATTTTGAGGTCACCATATTCTGCTGTGCTTGCAGGTCATGTGATCGTAACATGAACAAGAAGGTGACCCTGGGAGAGTGGACAGCCTGTCTGGTGGACCGCTCTGAGGCTTGGTTCTATCATTTCATGTGTGAGTCACCATGTTTAACCAGAATTGCTTAAATTGGTTTTTATACATGTTTTAAATTTTAATGCAGAGATGCAAATTATCAGGGTTATGTTTCTTATTTGAGAAGAACTTGCTGTTTTTATAGGTTATATTGTAACAATCTCAGCTATATCAGCAATGTTCAAATTAAGATTTTCCTTGAATTTTAATTTGGGAAATCCCAACTGTTCTTGTCTCTGACACCACAGCTAAATCAAATCAGTTTCTGCTTATTTCCCACAGCACAGACATATGCAGGCAACATATCATAATAAAATTATTTAAATCAATTCATGTGAATTTGAGTAAAGGATCACAGTGAAGGGCGACTGTTTGTCTACACAGATTGCAGGATTTGTTTTATTAAAAGAAAAAGTCGAGGTTTTCATTCATTCTTTTAATTTAAATGTAAATGCAGAATAAAAAAATGTGTATTTGTTTGATTAATACATTTGCAGTGGTAGGGCTGCGCAGTGGTTAGAGCTGTTGCCTTGCAGCGAGAAGGTCCTTCTGCCGTGTGGTGGTGTTGCTAATGCTAACGGTTAGCTTAAACTAGCTGAGACGTTCGCTGTTGATTTCTGAACATTTAAACAACAGCCTTCACCAACTGCACGTGTCAGGACGAACAACCAAATATCAGCTAGCTTCTGTCTTCAGAGGGGGACCAGGCAGGGATGCCCACTCTCCCCCTCACTGTTTGCTATCTTTATCAAACCACTAGCGGCAGCAATTAGGCAAACAACAGGTATTAAAGGGATAAACTGTAAGAAAATAGAACATAAGATCAGTCTTTATGCAGATGATGTTTTACTCTTTCTCCGGAATTCTCAATTCTCTCTCTCCCATTCAATAGAACTGATAAACTCTTTTTCAAAAGTTTCAGATTACTCTATAAACTGGTTAAAATCCACAGTTCTATCAATTAATTTCTCTTTTGTCAATTTTCTTAATACACAATTGGAGTCAGGGAATATCGCATACCTGGGAATTAATGCCTCTCCCAAGCTGGCAGATCTAACCAAACTAAACTACATCCCACTTTTAAAGATAGTGGAAGATGATCTTGCAAGATGGAAATCCTTACCGATATCAGTCATGGGGAGAGTTGCTACAATCAAAAAGATGGTCTTACCCAGAATAAATTACTTATTTTCAATGATCCCAAACAAACCACCAGCTGACTGGTTTAGATCTCTGGACTCCTCAATTACTAAATTCCTTTGGCAGGATAAACCTCCACGAATTAGCTTAAAAACGCTTCAGAAGACCAAAGACAGAGGAAGACTGGATCTACCCAACTTTTATCATTATTTCTTAGCCAACAGGCTGCAATATATACCAAGATGGTTGCAAGATAACCCACTAGATGAGTCTTGGTTAGACATAGAACAGACACTTTGCAACACTATAGAGCTTTCAGACTTACCATTTATTAGCTCAAGCATAAGAAAACATGAAGGCTTCAAAAGTATTTGTATCAGCACCTCTCTGACAGTGGTGGGAGTATCTAAAAATGAAAGTCTCTTCACTAGTACGATGCAGACGCACACCTATCTGGAATAATCCTGATATTTTGCTAAATAATAAAATGATGAACCTTCCGGACTAGAAAAATAAACTAATCCTATACCGGGAACAGATATTTGAAGGATTGGACTTCATCCCATTTAATAGAATAGTCTCACAATTTGGAATAGATAAGAATAGCTTCTTAGAATACCACCAAATTAAATCTGTAGTCAAACAAAAATTTAAGCTCAATAAAATAGAATTACAAACACCACCAAGGGTATTAGACTTCTATAATCTCAAACCCCCCAAACTACTGTCTAAAGTATATAAGACACTGTCCAAAATAGACGATAGAATAGCAATCCCTATTGAAAAATGGGAGGTGGATCTATCAGTCAGCTTTGACCAGAACTTCTGATCCCAAACTTGTTTAAAAACTTTTTAAATGATCAGACACTCCAATTTACAATTAATTCAGTACAAAATTTTACACAGAGTACACTATACAGGTCATCGGATGTTCAAGATGGGGTTTGTGTCGTCTGACACCTGTACACACTGCACAAACAACATTCCTGACAATTACATTCACGCACTGTGTTCCTGTCCATCTGTCCAGGAATTTTGGGGTAGAGTATGTGAAGACCTGTCAAAGTCTCTGAAATGTCATATCCCAACCACCCCCTTTCTTTGTTTACTGGGAAACCTGGACGATGTCCTGATTGAAACATCTTTGGCTTACGTGGTTCTGACTGCCATATGCATCGCTAAGAAAATTATCCTCTTGAATTGGAAAAATAGAGATACTCTTTGCATCAACCAATATAGAAATCTTTTGTTAGATCATATTACACTTGATTTAGCCTCTGCTTCCACTTCAAATCAATCTCTCTGGGCTCCTTTGATCGGTTCCATCACATAGCGATGATGGGGGACCATTGATATTGTCCTGCGGGATGATGTGGGTGAAGGGGTGGAAGGTCCGAGTTTGGAGTATCTGGACATTCCTTGGAGGTGGGTTCACTGGGGGTGTCTGGGACTGGAGGGCCGTTGCCCCCCTCTGGAGGTGCTTGGGTTGCCTTGGGGGGTGGACTACTGGCAGTTGTGAGTGGGGCCCCTTGGAGGTCTTGGCGGCGGCCATGGGTTACTGCCTGGCAGCTGCATTTCCCCTGGGCGGGTCTGGGTGGGGGCCTGGGGGCTCGGGGTGTGGGGGTGGCCGGCCCCGTGGGGGGATCTGGGCGGGGCCTTGGGGGTTGGGTCCTGACATGTATGCTGCCGAGGTAGAAGGCAGGAACATGCAGCAGTGCCTGACTCTGGTTCAGGGGCCTCAGGTAGACCTTGGCTCCTCTGCTGTCCCATCACAGGGGAGGGGGAAGTCCAGGAGGGGGAGGACCCAACCTTATCTGGATGTCCTATGTCTTTTATAGTCCGGAAGTTGTGCAAATGCAGGGATGGGCGTAGATATTCTGCTGGGGTGGGGCTGGGTTGGTGCCCTCGGACTCCGTGAGGTTCTGTGATGCTTCTGCTTTGGGCCCTGGCGAGATGGGCTGGGGTCTCCATGCTCTGGGTGGCATTTTGACAACGGAGGTGCCTATTGGGGCCAGTGGGGGAGCTGGCTCCCTGGAGGGCTAAGCCCAACTAGCCATTCCTCCCCATCTCCACACATTTCTCTCCTCCTGCTCCCTCACATCATCACACAAACATGCACATAGGACCTTGGGGGTGGACAAGCCAGGGAGTTCGGGTATGGACCCCATTTCCGCATTCCTGTGGCAACTGCCCCCCAATTTTATCTGCACCTTAAACATTTTCACCAACGACATTCCACGCAAACACACACTTAGGGCCTTGCGAGTGAGCACATCCAACGGCATTTGGCAGGGGAATTTCTCAGCCTCATCCCAAGTGCCGGTGCTCACTTCCAATTTTAAACTGCACTTAGACACTAAGGGCTGTGGGTGCACGTGGGGTGGTGCGGTGGCATCAGCTGGCATAGGCCAGATGATGCCTGCACTGCCCGCTCACCACAGCCATGGAATACACCTCATCAACACTCACTAACACCATATTCGAGCAGGCGGAGGGAGACTAGGGGTCTTAGCAAACCTCTGTTGTTGCTTGGCTTCCTGGGGCTGGAGGCTAGGAGGGAGATCCTGCCGTCCGGTTGGGGTCTGGGGTGGTGGATTGCTGTGCTCAGCATTGGGCGGGGGAGCCTGCTCATCAGCACCCCAGCAGAAAGGGTCGAACTCTTGGAACCGGTAATGGGTGTACCCCATGTGCAACAGTACCGGGACCAGAGTGAATAGGGTGTGTATGGGGAGCATGAGTGGGTGTCCGGCGTGCATTTTTGTAAGTCTTTGGTTGTATGTGTATGTGTGAGCATGAGGGAGGGAGTGTGTGACTGTGTTTGTGTATGACTGTATATGTCAGGTGGAGCCTTTGACTCCTCCCATCTCCTGGGACTTCTTGTGATGATATAGATCTTCGTCTCCCCTCTCCCTGCTACCCCTGGTGTGGAGTGTGGTGCCTTAGTCTGCCTGGGTCGTGGTTCCCGGGTCAGGGAGTTTAAGATTTTTGGCATCTGCCTGACCAATCCCTGTGGCTGCCTGGTGGGTTCTGGGTCCCTGGGCTCTGCTGGGTCCCCAGCGGGGGTGGTCACCCCTGGGTCCCGGGTCATTGGGTCCCGGGCTCGGCCGTCTAGGGGGTGGGAGGCTGCGGGCAGGCCTGAGGGCTTTCCGCCGATATCTCCCTGGACTCTGCCAGCTGCTGGTTGTGGGCCCCCAGGGCGATACACTGCACCTCTCGAGGGGAGCGGGGGCTTTTCTGGTTGCAGTCTCCCTGGAGTTCCTGTGCTCTGGGGCAGCTCCTGGATCTCTGGGACTTGGAGCTCCCAACGTCTCCTGCACATCTTTAGGGGGCAGATCTGTGGCCCCTCACACTCTCTATTGGACGCTCCTATAGAGAAACCTTACATAAAAAAAGCGCGTGTACACACACAGGTGCTCACATGGTGCTCTCATAAGTATGGACTTGGGCATGTTCAACACAGGTCTGAAGGCTATGGTGGGCACTTACTGCACTGTGATTTATTATTGTGTGATTGTTCAGTAAAACAAAGTTGATTATATATTTCTTCATCAAGTTGACGCAGTGATAGCTTGATCTACCCCCCCCCCCCCCTCCCCCCATCTTTTGTCTCTTCCTTTCTCTTTCACCTCTGTCTCCGTGTCTGGTCGGAATTAAAACGCATTCAATAACAATAAAGTTTTAAGTATCAGGCGTGACATTAAAAGCAGACGCTTTGATGCTCCACCTGAGACTTGTCAACAGCATTCAGACATCAATTCTGTTTGCTTCACAGCCAGACAGGACACACACACAAAAAAAAACAGCCTTCCCCGTCGTGAGTCAATATGGGTGAGTCCATGGGTTCAGAAGCAAAGAGATAGGTGTAGGAGTCTACTTTCATGTTCAGCCTGCATGAAAACCTCAGCGTGACCAATTATAATTACAAAACAACATTTTTTAAAAGTCCTTTTCAGTGATCTACACTTTTAAACGTTAAACTAACTTGGGGATTTTAAAGCTGACGATCATCACATTCATATTAATTGCTGGTTCTCTTGAGCCTGACTCCAGCTCTAGATGAAAGGATATTAATGGACAAAAATGATTTCCCTCTCAAGCCTAGCATATAATGGCTTGTCTGACACAAAACCGTCAGAAGTGGGTCAACAGCAGAGATCAGGAGCTGAGTGTGGCCAGCTCCTATAAAGACGGAGACTTGCCTAATTTGATTTATGAATTTGATACAACTTGACGTTAAAGGAATCAATGACATTTTTGGATTTGGGTGGATGTAAATTTTAAGCTGAAGCCAACAAGTTCAATTCAATTCAATTCAAGTTCATTTATATAGCGCCAAATCACGACAAGAGTCGTCTCAAGGCACTTCACATAATAAACATTCCAATTCACAGTTCATTAAGCCAATCAGAAATAATGTTTCCTATATAAGGAACCCAGCAAATTGCATCAAGTCACTGACTAGTGTCAGTGACTATACAGCAATCCTCATACTAAGCAAGCATGCAGCGACAGTGGAGAGGAAAACTCCCTTTTAACAGGAAGAAACCTCCAGAGAGTCCTGGCTCAGTATAAGCAGCCATCCTCCACGACTCACTGGGGATGGAGAAGACAGAGCAGGCAGACACAGACACACACACACACACACACACACACACACACACACACACACACACACACACACACACACACACACACACACACACACACACACACACACACACACGCACACACACACACACACACACACAGACAAGTAATGTGTCTATAGTTATATTGTGATGTCTTAGTAAATATTGTATTTGGTGAAAGATAAACTTTATTGTATTTATCCTAGTGGATCTATAATTAAACGGGTAAACTAGTATTAGCACATCAAAAGTCAACGAAAACAAAAAGTTATTATCAGAAGAGAGAGAATGTATTAGTGGTTAGCAGCAGTGTGCTAGTCGATGGCCCCCTCCATGAGGCCACCACAGCTCAGCAGAATGTCATTGTAGCTTCTTCTGGGGAGAAAAACACTTACAGGGAAAATAAAGTTAACTGCTGAAATTGCACAAAATAGTACAGTTAAAGAGCAGACTGTAGAATAAAGCAGTAGAGTGTGAAAAGTGGTCAGTGTGTCCTCCAGCAGTCTAAGCCTATAGCAGCATAACTACAGAGTTAACTCTGGATAATCTATCCTATTTAGATGTAGGCATGTTGGAGGCAGGGCAAGGGAGAGCCGTCTTTACCGACTGTACACTCCACCTCCCTGTAATCCCCCACTTGTCCAGATTTAGGCTAACATCAGATTTTAACTATAGGCCCTATCAAATAAAAATGTTTTAAGCCTATTCTTAAAAGTAGACAAAGTGTCTGCCTCACGGACTAAAGCTGGGAGCTGGTTCCACAGGAGAGGAGCCTGATAACTAAAAGATCTGCCTCCCATCCTAAGTTTAGATATTCTTGGAACCACCAGTAGACCTGCAGTCTGAGAGCGAAGTGCTCGGTTAGGAACATATGGAACAATCAGATTACTGATGTATGATGGAGCTTGATTATTAAGAGCTTTATAAGTGAGAAGAAGGATCTTAAAATCTATTCTGAATTTAACAGGTAGCCAATGTAGGGAAGCTAAGACAGGAGAGATATGATCTCTCTTTTTAATTCTCATCAGAACTCTAGCTGCAGCATTTTGGACAAGCTGAAGACTTTTAACTACATTCTGTGGACTTCCTGAGAGTAATGAATTACAGTAATCCAGTCTTGATGTAATAAATGCATGAACTAGTTTTTCAGCATCACTCCTGGAAAGTATGCTTCTAATCTTAGCAATATTCCGAAGGTGGAAAAAGGAAATCCGACAAACTTGTGAAACCTGGGATTTGAATGACATGTCCTGGTCAAAGATAACACCAAGGTTCCTTGCTTTGTTCTCGGAGATTAATATAATGCCATTAAGGTCAGGCAATTGGCTAAGCAATTTCCTTTTCTGGATTTCTGGTCCAAAGATGAGAACTTCCGTCTTGTCTTGATTTAAAAGCAAGAAGTTAAGAGTCATCCAAATTTTTATGTCCTCAAGACAAGCCTGTAATCTACCCAACCGATTAGGTTCATCAGGGTTAATGGATAAATATAACTGAGTATCGTCAGCATAACAGTGGAAGTTTATCCCATGCTGTCTAATGATTTTACCAATTGGGAGCATATATATAGTAAAAAGAATTGGTCCAAGCACTGAACCCTGTGGTACTCCGCAAGTAACCCTGGTCAAAAAGTCAAAAGAAAGGTCAAACAATAACTATTCAAACATTGCTCAGGACAGATTTAGGCACAAAACATGATTATATCAGTCAGGTTGTTGATGTTTAAAGAATTTAAAACTCGTCTTCTCCTTAAAGTAAGACTAACACGTTTATAAAACTTTTAAGTTGTTGCTTTCATTTTGGTTTCAGTGATTCTTGAGCCAAAAACTTCAACAACTTCACATTGGACAGCACTCTGTAGCCCCCTGATGGCCAGAAAATGCATTAAACAACTTTGTTGGTTTAGGTAGAAACAAGCGAGCGGTCTCTACCTGTTTTATGGTAATAGCAGACAAGTCGAGGTGGAGTTTACTATGCCGGAAGCTCAAATGAAGACTAGCAGTTAGCTTTTTCAATTTGCTGACTGTCAGTAAAAGAAAGAAAGAGACGAAGAAGAAGAAGAAGAGGAAGAAGAAGAAGAAGTTTGCTTTTCTGTTGGCATCATAGTGGAGCTTGGAAGAAAAAAGGGAGTGAGTGAGTAATGTCTTTGGAGGAAAAGCAAGAATGTGTGAACAAGACAAAGAGCTAAAACCTGAGTGAACATTGTCGCGGCCTACTGGGAGCTAAAGGAGGTTACAAAATTACAGACCGCTCATCCGTGTGTGAATTGAACTAGCTATTGTTGCAATATCAGTTTGTTTTACAGTTTCAACCATCTAAAAGAAGTAGCGATCAAATTCTTAATGCTTTTTTCTTTGTTTCTGAACTGCCAATGGTCATAACAAACAGAATATGTAACACCATGTCTGACAAAAGCTGCTCTGGAAAAGATGAGGCCTTCTTCCTGCCCATTAGATGTAGTCCCCTCATCCCTGCTCTTGAAAGTTTGGGATGTTGTTGGCCCACACATCACCAAACTTTTTAACATTTCACTTTCTACTGGGTCAGTTCCAAGCTACGTCAAACAAGCAGCCTTAAGCTCTGTTTTGAAAAAAACCAACTTGGACCCATCTGAACCTGGCAACTACAGGCCAATTTCAAAACTCCCTTTTTTGGCTAAAGTTCTGGAGAAGTTGATGGCAGGGCAACTGACTACTTTTCTGGACCTTAATAATGTTTTAGATAGTTCCAATCAGGCTTTCGTAAGATGCATTCCACTGAAACAGCTCTTTTAAAGGTATCTTATGATGTACTGATGGTGGCAGACTCTGGTCAATATACTGTACTGGTTTTATTGAATTTGTCTTCAGCTTTTGACACGGTTGACCATAAAATTCTGTTACATCAACTACACAATGACTTAGGATTTTCTGGTACGGTTCTGAAGTGGTTTTCTTCCTATTTAAATTACAGAACATTTTCTTTATGCGTAAACAAGATTAGGTCTGAAGTCACATCTTTGCTTCACGGTGTTCCCAAGGGCTCGGTCCTTGGCCCAATTTTGTTTCTATTATATATTTGCTGTCTTGGGGAGACTATTACAAGCTTTACTAATGTGTCCTACCATTTATATGCGGATGACATTCAACTGTACTGCTCTTTCAAGGACACAGAGTTTAACAAGTTAGCTGATCTACTTGATTGCATTGAGTGTATTAAGGACTGACTAGCCAGTAACAGTCTTCAGTTGAACTCAAGCAAGACTGAAACACTGATCATTGCTCCTGAACAGAAAGTGCTTTTAATCAAACAACACCTCAGTTCCCTGAGCTCCTCAGTCCAGACCAGTCTCAGAAACCTTGGTGTTCTTTTTGACCAGTCCATGTCTTTGAGCTGCCACTCAAAACATTTAGTAAAAAACTGCTTTTGTCATTTGCGAAACATTTCCAAATTGAGAGCTTTTACTTCAAAATCGGACTTGCTTTTATTTCTTCTTGTTTAGATTATTGTAATTCTATCTTTACTTGTTTTAACAAATCAGATGTCAGTCGTCTCCAGCTGGTCCAGAACGCTGCAGCAAGGCTTTTAACAGGAACCAATAGAAGAGCTCACATAACACCGGTTTTATCTTCTTTACATTGGCTACCGGTCAAGTTTAGAATTGATTTTAAAATTTTAGTTTTGACTTTTAGAGCTCTTAACGGACAAGCTCCACACTTTTTATCAGACCTTTTAATCCCTCACTCTTCTGGCCGCACTCTACGGTCCTCAGGTCAAAACCTACTGAAGGTCCCTAAGACCAGATTTAAAACTAGAGGGGACCTGTCCTTTCAAGCTGTAGCTCCCAGACTTTGGAACGCCCTGCCCTTGTTTCTTTGTGTGGCCGACTCTGCTGATTCTTTTAAAAAGCAGCTGAAGACACTTTTATTTAGACAAGCTTTTATGTAAGTTGACCTTGTGCTCCTGTCCTGTTTTGCCTTTTTATGTATGTTGTGAAGCACTTTGTGATTTTATCTGTGAAAAGTGCTATATAAATAAAGTTTTACTTACTTACTTACATACTTACAACATGGCTGTCTGCGAGGGCTGCAGCAGGGTTGTCTGTCACTGTTGTAATTCCGCTTTCCACCAGTAGAAGAAGCGTGAAACTCATTATGTGGTATTTTCATATCATCTTCATTTATCTTGAAATATTACATTTTTCAGTACTTTTGAGAACAAATAGCATTCAGGATGATGATTTGTTTCATTTTTTGTCTCCACAGCAATAAACATGGGCTCCCACAAGCTTTGTTCTACAATAAAAGAGCAACACAAATCCCTTCCTCTCCTTTGAGCTTGGACCAAATCTACAGGAAGTCTACAGACTTCTCACTCATCATTGCTTTCCCACCATAATTCACAAGTTCATCAAACCCAACAGTCTGCACACTGCTGTCTGCAAATCCATATCTGTGTCTCAAACATGACAATAAAATGCCTGAACAAGCTTATTGCCAATTATATTTACTGCTAATTACATTTGCTGACATTTGTACGACAGTGTTACAAAAGACTGGGGACAAAGACTTTACTGAAACCAAATGAACTTGACAGGCTTTGAATAACCAATTAAAAGAAGGGCAACAGACAACGTGATGCTCCGAGATAGACTCTGGAAGCTAGATGAAAAAGAAAGATAGGAGGAGGAGGAGGAGAAGAAACACTTAGCAAGGGGTGATGTGACCAGAGAAGAGACAAAGAGATAATTATACAAGGTTAAGTAGAAGAGTGCTGAAAATTGTCATGATGCAGGACGGGGGGAGGGGTTTAGAAGGGAAGAGCAAAGTGACTGATGGAAGAAGAGGAAGTGTGTTTGCAAAAGATGGGAAGGAGTAAGTCACTGCAAATGGAGTAGGGAGTAATGGTGTAATGCATAAAAAATGGATCAGAAATGAGAAGACTGAGAACGGAGACGGAGCGAGGGGGAAGGATGGCAGAGACGGCTGAGGAGGAAAGAAGATGAAACGCAATAAAAAAATGCTGCAAAACATTTCCTGTAATCCTATAGTATGATGCAGAATATTTAAAACTCAACTGCTATATGGTTAACAAAAAACTTACATAATGCAAAGTTGTTGACTTCTTTATATATAAAACATGGAGTTCTAGAAACTTGTGTGATCTGTGAAACTGAGTGGATGTTGGTGCTTCAACATCTTGCGTGCCATGCTGTTGGTACTACGGGTTTCTCTGGACTAATTAGGCCTCCGATGCCTGAAGGATAAAGGAGAGAAAGACAGACAGGGAAGTAAGGGATCTCGGTTCTCGATATGAGATCCAGACTCAGACGTGAGGCTAATGAGGACTAAAGACTGTTGGCTGCATGTGTTCTCCAAAAGCAAAATTCAAAGGCGTCATTCTAAATATCAAAACAAGATCTTTTTATTCCATCAGATGTTTTTTTTTCTTCTTGTGATAAAGTGGAGAGGACCACTGGAGGGATGCAACATGCTTTTGCGATTTTCATTTTTATTTCATTTGTTTATAAAGCACCTTCCACGACATTATCAGCTGACCAAGGTGCTGAACACAACCATAAAACTCACAATAAGAATAAATATAGTGTTGTGTATCATTAAAAGCAAGATAAAAAAAACAATCATAAAAACATTCAAATTATGTTGAATAAAAACAGGAAATTATCATAAAAATATGTTAAATCAGCTGATAAACAGTAATTAAAGATCAAGGCAATGTTATGATCCCTAATACTGAAATGCTTTCACATGAAAAATTTCAAGCAAGACTTAAAAACCAGAAGCGGCGGCGCTCCAGAGTGTTGGAGCCAGAACCGAGAATGCACGATCGCCCCTCAACCTGTGTTTGGAGCGGGGCGGTACCACCAACAGCTCTCGCTCAGGCAAACGAAGAGACCGAGATCGGACATGTCTGTGCAGTACTGACAGATAGGAGGGAGCAGTGCCTTGTAGGATCTTAAATTAAAGTTAAAGTCCCATTAGTCATCACACACACTGATGTGTGTGCAAAATTTGTTCTCCGCATTTGGTCCATCCCCTGGGGGAGCGGTGAGCTGCAGACACAGCCGTACTGGGGAACCATTTGGTGGTTTAACCCCCCAATCCAACCCTTAACGCTGAGTGCCAAGCAGGGAGGGATTAGGTCCCATTTTTTCAAAGTCTTTGGTCTGACCCGACCAGGAATTGAACACTGATCTCCCAGTCTCAGGGCGGACACTCTACCACTAGGTCACTGTGTTCCCATTGTCTGGTCAGAAATCTCACAGCTGAGCTCAGGACAAGCTGGAGTCTTGCAACCGCGCCCTGACTCAGACTGGCACACAAGGCATTGCAGTAGTTTAGCCGAGACAGGGCAAATGCATGAAAAACCGACTCCAGGTGTGCCCTAGACAAAAAAAACAGGACAATCGTATTAATTTGTGTCCCAAACTTAAGAGCTGAGTCAATTTTTATCCTTAGATTGCTGACAACTCATACGTCAGAGTCATCTAATCTAACAAGACTGAGAATTATGACTTCATTTTTAGTGTTGTTTAGGAGTAAAAAGTTAGAAGTCATCCAAGATCTAACACTCCTAAAACAGTCCAGTAGTGGAGAAACAAATCAGCCCCCCTTGGGAGTGGAAGATAGATCGGGCAATCATCAGCGTAAAGATGGAATTTGACATCATCCCATCGACAGAGAAGCAATAGGGGTAGGAGATATATTGCAAAGGGAACCAAGAACAAAGCACTGTGGGATGCCCCAGCAGAGTCCCACCTAAGAAGATGACGCTTCCCTCATCCTAACACAGAAGCTCCTGTTCTGAAGGTAGGAGCGGAGCCATTGGAGGGCCGCCCCGTGATTTAAACCAGGAGGCGAAAATCAAAAGCAGAGATAAATCGTGAGATGAAACCTTTTTCTAAGGATGAGTGATCTCACTTCATTCTTCTGCAGGAACCTGTTCCTCCACCCTGACGGTTATTGGGGCCACCCTAAAAGCTCCTTCCTCTCACTTATTGTGTCCTGCCCCCCATATTTTCTGTGCTAATAGATTCCTTCTCATTACGTCTCGTCCACCTCCTTCCATCCCCCCATCCAAACGCAGAAAGGGCAGTGGATCGACCCAACTAATCTCAATGAGCCACCAGCTCACGCCTGCTCACCTTGGTTATTAGAAAAGGCAGACATCCATGAGCCACCCACCCTCCATAACCTTGTCCTCCTGCTCCTCGTTTGGGTGCTGATCACTGATGTGATCTACAATGGGGATTTACGCATCTCTCTCTCACACGCATTTACACACACACGCACACACTCCCGAGGGACACTGACAGCACAGGAGCAGATGGGCGGCTAGTGATGACATGTTGTTAAAAATAAAGATTCCTGTTAACCCATTGTCAGCTCGCTCTCCCTCCCTCTCTCCCTCTCTCCCTCTCTCCCTCCTTCTCCCCCTTACTTAATCTCGTCTTGTTCTGTCAATCTCACACTGCTGATCCCCGCCCAGGCCGACACTCGGGTACTACAGAACCAGCTAACTGGGGTCTGCAGCCCCCAAACCCCTCCTGACCCATGCATGTGATATTTAATACTGTTATCCAGACGGCACATTGCATTATGTATGGCTTGTAAGCACCCATCAATAATGGATGAAATAATCCAGTTTTGCTGTTTCTTTTTTCAGCAATTATGCCTAATTAAATTTTTACTCTGTTGCTTTTTCTGTGAATGGAATTCGTCCTTCGTGTTTTTCCCTTTTTCTTTTGATAAATTATTAAACAGACTCAAGAGAGGAGGGGGGGATCAAAAGCAGCACCCAGGTCGGTCATGATGGCTGCCAGACAGGAAAAATCAGAGCTTGTGAGTTTGCCTACCTGAGGTCTAATGTGACCCAAACGCTGTCAGAACAAATCTAATCGAACATTTTAATGTAAGCAGTCTATTGTTAATCCCCAGGCCTCCGAAGCAGCTGCCGTATCGGGCCGGGCCAGACTTTCAGAACTTTTTTAGAGACTAAAAAGTGGGACAGTCCAGCAGCAGCGAAGGCTCCTCACTCTAAAATAAAATTGATAAAGACAGCTGAAGTGATACATTTATTAATAGTGCTCAGGGGCCACATTTTTTTCTTTCTGTCTTTGAAGTGATGGTGCAGGCAGAGAGAAGCAGAGAGGCAGAGGGAGGAAGGGAGAAGGGGAGGTCTCTCAGATTCTGGTCTGCGGTCAGACAATATTCCCCGAGGGTGGAGTGGGTCCCATTCACAGCAACCTCAATAGCCTATATGCTGAAGTGCGAAGTGAAAGAGTGAGAAAAGGCCCCATCAGAAAACGAGGAGAAGGAGGAGTTAGCTCATAGCTCTTTCTGTTCTCCTGGTGATATTGATTAAAGAGCTCATGGGGTGTGTGTGTGTGTTGGGGGGGGGGGGGGGTACACGAGGAGACCCTCCATTGTGTGGAGATGAGAGGGCTGGGTGGGGTTGGAGAACCACCAGTTCTCCAGGATTTACACTTGACCTGCAGGTTGAGGACAAAAAGCCTCTAAAACGAATATGATGTTTATGGACTTTAAATGTCTTTTTATTCCAGATGTCTAGTTTGTTGTATTTGGAACAAAATAAAACAGAAACTTCTAGTATGAACGCAGCAAATAAACTTAGCTAATAATGATGTCCAACACTTACGAGAAGCCTACAAATCCTGTGCTCTTGTTGCTAATGTGAACATTTATAGCAGTTTTTATGTTGTTCTGGAGGTGAATCACGATGCTTCCACCAGGAGCTACTTCACTTATCTGGGACTGGTGCCATCAACTTCTACTGAGGGGGAAATCCTTTGTGTTTTTGTTTTTCTGCTTCCTGGATTTCTTTAGCAAAGTGGACAGTTTTCAGTCCAGTGTTCATAAAAGCCGCCAGTATCATCTCAATGCTCCAAAACTGAACAAGAACAAGAATATAGTTTAGTTTAAAAGACTTGCCATGTCAATTTGGACACTTATGACCGAGAACAGCGTCACAGATGAATCTAAAAGGACATATTGAAAGCGCTGCTGACATCTATGGAGATGATGGTTGCAACAAGGACCACTTGAATGCTTTTGTTCTGCGCAATCAAGAACGTATATGGACAGGGACAACCTGCAAAGTGTGCAGGACGGTCCCAACTAGTAGACAACCACATGACATAAACAGCACTACCAACTAAGCTTAGAACAAATTGATTTACCAGCCGTAAAATCTGTTGTCTACATTTGGGCTAAAACGGCTGAATAACTAAAATTAGCTAAAGTTATGTTTAAAGGTGTGGAACACTGACAAAACATTTTTTAATTATTTTTTCTTAATATAATAGTCATTGGGAGTTTTTCATGCAGGCTGCACATGAAAATAATCTCCTACACCAATCTCCTGCATTATAGACAATAGACGGTGAAACTCAAGGATTTGAAAAGCCTGACAGATCTATGTTGCACCGTCACTTAACATTCTTGGACTCACCCATATTGACTAACGACAGGGAACGCTGTTGTTATTATAGCGTTCAGGAAACAGCAGAGAACATCTTGACTAGTAGAAGCTAACTGTTAGCATTAGCAACTCTACAACATGGCCAGGCTTGTGTTCTTTACGGAGATAAAACCTCCACATTGCAAAGCAAACTGAGTCAGTGGTTGAGTCCTGTTGCTGTTAGCCAATCAGAGGCAAGATGTCCAAATGTCAGGAAATAACGCCAGGGACACACCGGCCGCCGAAGCACCGCGAAGCGCCGGGAGGCGAAGCGCTCACGAAATTCGGCCGCTGCTCGCTGCTCCTCAGTTCAGACCAGATGCTTGTTTCTCCGCTCCGGTCGAGGCGCGCCTCGTAGTTTTTCTTTTAACCACTTGGTGTGCTCCATTTCCTCTCCGCCTTTTCTCTGCTCTTTTCCTCGACACCCCCCTCCCCCTTGCTGTTTGTGTGTGTGTTTGCACGTGTGTGTGTGTGTGCGTGTGTGCGTACGTGCGTGTGTGTGTGTGTGTGTGTGTGTGTGTGTGTGTGTGTGTGTGTGTGTGTGTGTGTGTGTGTGTGTGTGTGTGTGTGTGTGTGTGTGTGTGTGTGTGTGTGTGTGTGTGTGTGTGTGTGTGAACCTATGGTGTGAACCAGTTGTTAATAAATGGCCTGCAACTTTCTGCCTCTCTGTCCTGTTTGCTCTGGTTGAAAGACACCCAAAACCACACCCCTTTCACGTGGTCGCACACACACACACAAGTTCGCTCTGTGTGTGTGTGTGTGTGTGTGTTCGTGTGGTTTTTCTGCAGTGTCTGTTTACAAACACATTTTACTATCGCGGATTTGTATTTTGACATGCTTTATTTTGTTAAATTTACCGGCCGACCTCTTATGTCTAGGTTTGACTTCCTGCCAGAATTGACGCGGTTCACCCGCGGTTCGCGAAAAAAATAGAGCAGACGCCGAAACAATCGCTGCACAGCGCGGGCTGGAGCGTCGCCGGTGCGCGGCGCTTCTGCGGCCCATGTGGTCTATAGAATAGGATAACAAGGGTGCTGAATGAAGGCGGTCCCAATTTCGCGGCGCTTCGGCGGCCGGTGTCCCCCCGGCGTAAGACTCCAGATTTATCCGTGCTGATTCAGGTGCTTCTGGACTTTGTTTTCCTTGAATATGATTTAGAAGGCAGTCATCCTTACTAAAGACCACTCCAAATATATTGATTAACAAGTGAACCACACCTTTAAAATGTGTTTTTAAGACATTTTATTTATTTATTTCAGTTTTACTTTTTATGTATTTTTTACTTTTAATTTAGGCCCTACCTCACACATGCCTTCATTTAAAAGGGTAAGTTATTTTGAGTTATCTCTATAGTTATGCTGCTATAGACTCAGACGCTGCAGGACACACTTTCTCATACCACTATCCTCTAATTGCATAATTTCCTCTTACATCAGCTGTTAACTTTATTTTCTCTCTAAGTGTTTTTCCCCGCAGAAGAAGCTACACTGGTTTTCTGCTGAGCTGTGGTGGCCTCATGTAGGGGGCCATCAGCTGGCACACTGCTGCTAACCTCTAAACATTCTCCCTCTCCTGATAATAACATTTACTTTCTTTGACACGGAATGTGCTACTACTAGTTCACCTGTGGAATTATTGGTAGATTCGATCCGATAAAGACAATAAAGTTTATCTGTTGATGAAATAGAATATCTACTAAAAAAATCGCAAGGTATAGAGCCATAGAAACACAATTTGGTATATATGGTGTGTGTGTGTGTGTGTGTGTGTGTGTGTGTGTGTGTGTGTGTGTGTGTGTGTGTGTGTGTGTGTGTGTGTGTGTGTGTGTGTGTGTGTGTGTGTGTGTGTGTGTGTGTGTGTGTGTGTGTGTGCGCTGTCTTCTCAAACCCCAGTGAGTCATGGCGGATGGTTGCTCATACTTAGCCAGGTTCTGTTAGAGGTTTCTTCGTGTTACAGGGGAGTTTTCCTCTCCACTGTCACCACATGCTTGCTTAGCATCGGGGTTGCTGTAAAGTCTCTGACGCACGACTCAGTGACTTGATGCAATCTGCTGGGATTTCTGAAGACTCAGAATGAGCAACAGAAACATCTCTGAAGATATTCTCATCAGTGTAAATGGATGTTCAAAATGATCCTCCCAGGTGTGTTTTTAGACTTTGAGTTAAGAGCAGAAGTCATTAGTCGCTGGTGTAAATGATCCATTTTCCTGTTCATTGCTGAAATGTCTTTATTTAGTCTTTCAGCCTATTTAATTGTCTCTCTCTAACACACCTGTTGCCTGTTTAACACATTTCTCACTCCTCCATCTGAACATTAAACAAACTAAATTTAAGCTATTTTTCATGTTAATATCTATGGAGCAGCTTGCAGGCTGATGTATTTTGAATGTGCTTAACTTTTCCATCTCCTCTAGCTGTTCTGTAATGCCGCTCCTGACAACACATTTTCTCCCTGTGTCTCCTCATCACCTCCCCCATTCAGCAGCCTCACCGTCAGCCCCCACATCCTCACCCACTCACTCCCTCACTCTCAGATTGCACGTTGAGATACACACGGAGTCACACATGAGCCCATTTGAATTGCAAGTGAGCTGCATTCACTATGACAGGAGGAGGAGGAAACAAGTAAAAAATAACAGGAGGGGCGACAAAAGAAAAGACTCAGGTGCCTTACTACTGAGGGGATGACATTCACACACTGTTTAGCAGGACAAGCGTCCACGTGTGAAGGTCTAGGAGATGGAGAGGAAGAGTGAGGAAAGTCACACGGCTGGGGAATCGAGGAGCTGGGACATCCCCGAGGGGACACCTGAACTGTGTTATAGAGACACCTCCTGAACTACGGCAGCTCATGGGAACACCTGACAACAACCTGCTGTCGCTCCTCCTCTCCTCTCATCCTTCTCTCCTCCTCTTCCTCTTCCTCATCCTCCTCCTCCATCCTCTCTCTGTCTCTCATTTGATCCCATCCCTCACTCCCTGCACCACAGAAGGAAAGCGTGAGCTGAGAGAAGGTAAGGGGATGAACAGATGCATGTGTGTTGTCTTTGCAGAGCATTTGTGTGTGTGTGTGCATGCGTGAGTGCGTGTGTGTGCGTGCGTGTGTGTGTGTGTGTGTGTGTGTGTGTGTGTGCGCGCGCGTGTGTGTGCAAGTCTCAGATTCCCACTGCTCGTGGAAGTCAGCAACGTATTTCTTTGAATCAGTGTTTATGTGTGTTCATTTGTGTGTGTGTGTTTGTGTGTGTGAGTGTGAGAGAGCGAGAGAGAGAGAGAGAGAGAGAGAGTGTGTGTGTGTGTGTGTGTGTGTGTGTGTGTGTGTGGTTTCTTCTGAGAATCTTTATTAAAATCAGAAAAATTGCATTTGTCTTTTCAGCGTTTTGTTTTGCGAGCATTTAAAGGTGAGGGTCATGCGTCTTTTTGTTCTTTTGATCTGTTATCCTGTAGAAAAGTATGACTTCAGAGCAGGGAAACAAAAAACAGTTATAAAACTGGGTAAAAGTTTGCAAAAATGCAAAAACAAAACAAGGCGAAGGAGAGATGCAAACACAAAGGGAAAGAAAAACATGGGAGCAACAAGAAAACGATTAATTTATTCAAGCGTATGCAGCAAGGTAAAAAATCCTATCAGGTTTCACGGTTGTTGCTTGTTACCCTGCTATCATCTCATCAAGCCCCCCTTATGAATCAAAGGCCGGTTCTTTTGCTTGTTGTAGTTTTAGCAGGGAGGGGGCAACAGATCCTGCAGGGACCACCCCGTGCCATTTAATCTGTCCCTGCCTCAAGATAACAGAAGGCAGATGGTCCTGGCTGAGCACGGGCAGACAGAAGAGCCTGAATACAACGTGCGGACAGATAGCACACACCAGTACACCTCTGAAATTGAGCCTGTACAGACTTCCAAACGGGGGGGTCAGATGAAGAAGAAAGAGGGACAGAAAGGGGCAAACTGAACAGAGCTTGAGTTAATTAAAACCAAAACAGCAGATCAGGAATTGGAGCATTCATTTGAGAGTTTGGGGATAAACAGAATGGAAACGAGCCGAGAGCGAGCAGGACCTTCAAAGCAGCGTCAGGAGCTCCTGTGTTTAAAGTGGAGTGTGTATTTATTTATAGAGGGTGGTAGTTAAGTTCACCCAGCTCTCTCTCTTACAGCAAAAAGAGCCAGCTTTTTTTTTTTTTTGCCTTATGAAAATTCGATTGACCATAATTTGCCGAAGAGCCGTATGCATATTTCATCAGCGGGCGCCGTTTTGAAGAAACAGGCCCTGCCAAGGCTTTCTGGTGTCTTCATCCTCATCAGGAGCGAGCGAGGGGGAGTGTGTGAGAGGGGCTGTGAGGTTGTGAAGCCGTCTGGTAGTGTGTGTGTGTGTGTGTGTGTGTGTGTGTGTGTGTGTGTGTGTGTGTGTGTGTGTGTGTGTGTGTGTGTGTGGTGTGCTGGACATTTGGCACGGCGGCTAAACAAACACCAAACAGCTTCATATGTCTAGTTAAGACTGAAGCATTTTCACTGCCTGCTTATTTCTTCCTCTGATTCCAGCCCTCTCCTTCCGTGTCACTTTGTCCACTTTGCCTCTCCATCTTCTTCCCTCTAATTACTCCAACATCCTCCTCTCCATTTCCACCGCCCTCCCTCCTGCCCTCAGCCTCCCCTTCCTCCCACCCATCTCAATCTGTTTTATTTTTTTGTTTGTTTTTTGTTTTGTTTTTTGTCTCTCTGTTAAAGCTTTATGGTCGTTCTCTCCCTTCTACCCATGTGAGAATAATGAGCAGGCGCTTCTGTGTGACTTTGAAGCCTTGTGACTGTTTCTGAGTTCGTATGTGGGAGCGTGCCGTGGCCCAAAAGCGTCTGATGTTCCTTCTGTAGCTGCCTCCGTGATTCCACGGTGATTGTCGCCTGATCTATAGGGCACCACGCTGACACGTTACACCTTGTTAGGTGAAAGCAGGGAGCAGGTTTGTCGAGACGCCGTGACTTTGAACAAGACGCCTTTTTCCTCTGGAGGGGAAGAAAAACACTACTATCGCCGAGCCATAAAGCAGCACACCCACCTATAGACGTGCACATAAAATGAAATGCTAACAGTGAGAAAAATCAAAGACAGAGGATAAAATGTATGTCTTTTTTGTTAGTTGGTGACTTGACGCTGCATCAAAGCACCTCCAGGTGTTGTTTGTGCACGCCGCACCAGCGTGGCATCACTTCCCGCTCATTAAATACTTACTAATAAAAGATATTTGGAAATTAGACCCATTTGAACTCCAACTAAAAATAGAAGTGTAGACATGAAGGCATCAACTTCTAAACCACATTAGCTACCCACTTCACACTTTGAAAAATGGTGTGAGGCTTTTTTTAATTTATTTTTTTGCAGTGTGTCAAGCTGTGCTACTCACATATCCCAGAGTAATAAAGCACAGCAACTTCTTATGCCCAACATGAATAATTCTGTCTGAATAGGATAGGATGTTTCTTCACATCAGTGAATCATCAGTCAGTGCAGCTCCTGTGTGAATGGCGCAGTAAGAAGTTGATCTGTGTTTCCACGCTCTGCTGTTTATGTTTGTTGCTGTTTGGGCTCGGATTGATGCGCTTGACCTTTTTGTTGCCAGAGTCTGGGAGAGAGCCGTACATCGTAAAGCAACGGAGGAAGGCTAAATAGTGGGAGAGGATGGCGCTTGCATCACTATCCTGGTGTTTTGGTACAGCTTTGGCCCTGGTTTGTGGTTCTTTGTGGCCCCAGGTCCACTCGGCGCTTGCTCCTGAGAACGAGGTGCCGCTTCGTCCAACCACATGGTTACCGGAGGGGAAGATCACCTCCGTAACTCTTCCAAAAGGACGAACTCGAAGGTAACAAACATCAAAATGAGGTGACAGAAAAGGTTAAAGTAACAAATGTATTTCCCTTGTTTGCGTAACAAAGTGGTAGTTTTGTGTCTGAGTAAGACCTTACCAACGGATGGCCATTAGGGTCAAAAATCTCTGGGAGTGCAATTTTTGAACAGTTCTTTGTCAGATCCTCCAGCAGAACGACAAACACATCAGACTGTCTTTCATCACTGGCAACAAGTCAAGAGGTAAACGTGTAAAACAATGTTTGTGAATGGTAAAAGTTTTGCAACTGCTTGTTACAAACTGGTAAATGTGTTTTGTCCTTACAGGCTCCTGTAGAAGGAAACGTTGCATCTAATATGACATGCCACAGAGACTCAGACCCACTCCTATGTATTTTAGTCCAGATTTTTATGGTTATATGTTACAAAGCTGCCAACATTTTTCAACAACTGGGCATCATTTCATTCATTTTCCACAACATTTCAATGGATATTTCCAGAGATTAATGGTACAAACCACACACTAAAGCACATGTGAGATGAGTGCAACCAAATCCGTTCAATTTTAAAGGAGAAATAAAAAAACTTGTTTTTAGGCTTCTGGGTGTCAGTCTTGACATGGATTCTCATTTGCAAACTTCCTCATTTATCTTTTAGTTTATTTAAATAGTTCAATAAAATTTGTATATCTGGAAACATTTGAGGCAAGAGTCTGTCCTCCTCTAAAATCAACAACTGTCAGGTTTGTTTTCGGTTTACAGGAGCAAGAAGTCCTCCCGGGACGCTCCTCATTTACATAAAGTCTCTTAAATTTAACTTGATGCAAATAATGAGCACAAAACAAAACTTGAGGTCTCTTGAGATGCAACAAAACTCTATGAGAGTGCCTTCCACAGCCTAGTTTACTAGTATAAAAGACACCACAGCATGAGCGTGCAAGTCTGCAATCTGGCACAAACAGTGGGTGACTGGAAATGCTTGAAAAAGCAGCAGCATCAAAATGATCAGAATAATGTGAAAAAGATGCCGCCCCAGCTTATCTAGAAGCCATCCATAAAAGGTGAAGAATGTTGCACACAGCGTGCACTGGACGGTATCTTGTCATTGCAGCTGAATGGTAATAAGATGCTATCTATCTAACTCTTGCTGTAAAGGATCATGGGTATTGCTGCTGTTTGTCTGCAGGTTGTACTTCACGCTTAAGAAGAAGGCCCCAGCGATGTCGGTTACTGTCAGTCCCTGTGACCTCGCCATCGAGTGGAGCTTGACTGCTCGTTCCCTGAAGGACAAACCCATCATGAAGCAGCAGTGTGAGTACATAAAGACCACTAAAAGATCATCACATCTGAGGAGATAAGTTTCACTTTTGGTTTGACCACAGTGATTAATAACCAGGGTGCTAAAATTAAGCAAAACTGCTTAGTATCCCTTTAAAGAGCAGGTTCACTTAGAAAAACTTTTTACCTGTTTTCATTTTTATTTGTTTTTTACATGATCAGTTTCACATGGAGGCTGAACATAATAATGTTCAAAAATCTTCTAGCCCTATTTCCTGCATTAGCTGCTGACAGATCGACGTCTCACTGTAAATTTGCATTCATGGACTCACCCATCATGGCTAGCGGAAGCTAACTGTTAGCATTAGCAACTCCACAACATGGCAGAACTCCTTCAGCGTTGTGTTATTTGTAGAGATAAGACATTGTTGCAGAGTGAAATGAGATGGTAAATGAGTCGCGTTGCTGTTAGCCAATCAGAGGAGAGATGTTCAACTACTATGAATAATAATAAGGAAGACTCCAAGTCCCGCTCCCTCCTCTCCAGCTAACTTCTGCTTCCTGAAACAGGAGCGCCAGAGCATTTTTCCACAGAAAATGATTCACAAGGCATTCATTTATTAAAAGAGATTCCAGCAAATGTACTGAAATGTATTTCAAAAATACAGAAATTATGTTGTGGTGAATTTGATTATTTTTACACCTCAAAATAAATCTAAAGCAGGCATTTTAGTATTAATCTGAACATAATAATGTATAATGCTTTACTAGCCTAGAAATCTAAACAGACAGTCATCGATCAGTTTTAGGTTATGTCAATCACAGTGCTCTGTGGTTTGGTGGAAAGGATCATGTTATCGTTTGAAAAGGCCTTGGCATTTGGGCTTTTCTTTGAGTCAAGAGCAGATAGAGGTACTCAAGTCCTTTAAAAAAAGAATGTATTTGCATCTTCATCGACAGGGTATGACAAACTGCCCCGTTGACGACAGTTTGAAATACAACCGTAGTTCCCTTTCGTTTGATTCATTTGGTACAATGACGATGCTACGGGACGCAACGCCCTCGTGTGGCCTGGTGGAAGACACATCTAATTATTTGCTTGTAAAGGCAAATGAGCGTGACGCCGGGTGGTAGCCCCACCCTCACCGGCATTTCTCAGTTCTTACGCTCTTCACCTCGCTGATAACATGTAGTAAAAATATCTACTGTTAGCTTACTATTGAGTAGTTAGCTTAACTGCTCGCTGGTGTTGATTCTGCTGCCTTTTGGTCCACCGAGCGCTACCTTTTCATGGCTCTTTTAGCTTTCTGCCTCCATGCTCTTTCGCTTCTGCCGCTCCAATTGGCAACTTGCCATGCACCGTGTTGGACTCCGCTAGGTGAAAGTCTGCTTTGCGTCCTTGTCCTCTGGTCTGTGGGCTTTTTCTGCACGAGAAGCACCTCCACGAAGCCTGTCCTGTTTGCCTGTAGACTATTGTCTGCACTGCTCTTTAGTGAGACATTTCATCATTCTAGAAATGCAAGTGGGCGCCACACAAAATTGCTCTCTGAGGGCAGTGAATGGCCCCTGAGCCTTACTTTGAACAGTCCTGTTTTGGAAATGATCAAAATTAGGATTTAGTGAATCACAAACAGGCGAACATCACATTTAAAACAAAAAGTTTCAAACAAGTTATGATAAAAAATTCTGAACAAATATCCATGAACCTCTTCAAAGCAATAGACAGATCACCGCTGTACTTGCAGCGGTGCGTTTGTTATTTTTTAATCAGATTGTCATCATTTTACTTTGGCGAGTTGGTTGCATATTTGAAAAACGATTCCCCCTGAACTTCTGTGTTTCCACACAGTCCTTATCAGTGCATCCAACCCGTTGGCTCACGTTTGAAAAAATGGACTAAGGAATAATATTTTTCAAAATGCAGCTCAAAATATCGGAGACCGGCAGCGGCTGTGCGATCGTATCTGGTTGTCATGTTTCAAGGATCATAAAACATACGGTGAATATGCGACTGACTCGTTTCAGATACTGAAAGAGTAATAAAATAAAACCAGGCTCTGCAGTTTTGCACCAGGCTGTCGCTGTGGCACATGAAACCCGATGAATAAACTCAACTTAAAGCAAAGGCGCCGAGCTGACATCCAGCTTACCTGGATTTGTTTTATACACATTACAGTGGCATCATGGAGTTAGAAAATGACAAATAAATCTTGCAAACTGTGAGCTCCTGGTTACCTCATCCCCAGCGTGCATTATTCACTCTGATTCTGAAATCTCATCTGAAATGAAAAGTGTTTTAGTTTGAGGTGATATGAACAGAGAAAAACAAGTGTGTGTGTGTGTGTGTGTGTGTGTGTGTGTGTGTGTGTGTGTGTGTGTGTGTGTGTGTGTGTGTGTGTGTGTGTGTGTGTGTGTGTGTTTGCCAGTTGCATCATTCAAGTGGAAAGTTAGTGATTAAATATGACAAAGAAAAAAACACTTATGTGTGAACGGAAAAAAAAAAGCCGGCAATTATTTCTCTAGAGGAGGTTGACATTTTATGCGTTTTGTTCATTTATTAAGTGCAAATGATTTTCTTTATTTTCAGGTTATTCTGATTAGATGTGTCATGCAGTTTTCAGAGTGTACACAGCCATGTGTGTAATTACACACTTAAAGGGATTGGCAGTTTTGCTTGCTTTTAGCACCCCTTAGTCATCTTACTCTGCTTAAGTGTCTCCTCAGCTTTCATTCGTTTTTAGAGTAGCGGTTCATCACTAAATCAAACAAATCAGCTGTGTTTAAGATCTAAAGCATGCAGGAAGTGTGCTGGAAGCAGACTGCAGTGCCAGGTGTGTCAGCTCCATTCCACAGTGTCACAAAAATGGAGCTGAGAGTAGGGCTCATCCAACTCTGAGCTGGTGTAGCTGCAAGCTAACCGAGCTAACAGAAGCTAACAGTTGGCCGGTGCTTTTAAAGAGCAAGTCACCCCTACCAGACTCTTACTCAACTCCCACTTCCTGTTTGAAAAATGCAACAAATTCTGTTGCCTAGCAGACTGAGAAGGCGGAGCCGCTAACAAATACACACACACACACACACACACACACACACACACACACACAGGCTCACAATGACATTGTGACATCATATGGTACCAGCTAATGTTCTAGGGTACTTCTTAGCCAATAGCGATGGCAGATTTAAATTCAAATGCAGTGCAGAGATTTCACCTGACAATGGCACAACACTAACAGTTTTAGGCAGAAAATTAACTAAAATGCACTAAAGTGCTAAAATATTGACTACATGTGTCTGCAGCACGATTAGACACGCATTTTTATAGTTTATCAGAAAAAAAAATTGATTTGGGGGTGACTTGCTCTTTAACCAGAAAACCGCAATTGAGCAGCTGCCCTCTGCCTTCTAGGCTGTAACACTTTGAATGTGAGATAGAGGCTGAAGCCTTCACTGGAGCAAGCAGGGTGGACAAGCTGCTAGCGCTGGTGGCTCATCTGTAATATCTGTCAATCAAATGGACACGCCCCTAATTATTCATAGATGCACACTTTATTTAAATATAAACAGATGTGTCACAAAAGGATTTACCCCCTTAGAGTTGTCATGAAAGTAAAACTTAACCTATTAAACCTAAAAAAAAATTCTGAACCATCTGTAATCTGTAAACATGTTTATTTATTATTCCATTGTAGTCAATGGAAATTTATCTTTTTTCTGGAGCATGCCTCTGGTGGATGAGGGGGGAACTGCAACTTTTGTCACTTGGCTTCACTTGTACAATGTAACTTGCAAATACAGCCTTGTATGCTATCCTTTGCATGAATACTTGTCAATGAAGTGGATAATTAACCGTTTAGTGTGAAAAGCATCCAAATTAATGTAATAAAAACCCTTAGAAAAGTGCATTTTTTGGTGTTGATTTTTTTTCATGTCTAAAAATAAAAATCCAGAGTTAAGTTATCATAATTTATGCATGAAAGTGCTAGAAGCCGCTTTCTGTCCTGAGATAGTAACAAATCTTCATAAGAGAGAAACACCACGCCTGAAGTTTCGAAAACTTCTGACATCTAATTTGCTATAATTAATTTTTGCCTGAAACTCTGACTTTTATGAGTGCTGCGGGTTAAATGGCAACTTCAGCTGATAATAAAAACAAATGTGTCAGATGGAGATGCTGTTCCCATGAATAAATTATTTGCAAAGAAATTAAATTGAAATTTACAGCAAACTGATGATTTATATTAAAAAAAACATCAATGATGGTAAAACGCTCTCAAGACTTGCCTTTAGATAAAAGTGTGTGCTTTGTTAGTTTAATATTGATAAAAACTGTTCTGCTTTAAAAGAATAGAATTCAAAGGGTTAAAAACTACCTAGTGCAGTATCAGAGTAAACAAAGTAGGCAAAACCTGAACCTTTTACCCTGAAAGTCAGAGGATACAGTGCTTCTGTGAGGGGGACTCATTTGATAGCATTAAATAAGTCCATGTGTCATATACAAAGAACTCAGGTCACTGCAATTCTAAAATTTTTTTTTTTTTCCTTTTCACACCAGAGAAATGATCTCAGCTATCACGAGTGGGTTTGATGAATTTTGCAACACATTTTTATGAACTGGACCGCAACAGAAAGGTTTTAGGTGTTAGACAGTTTTCTCCACTGCGACAGCCAAACACCAAATGAGGGAATGACTTTGTCACCACTGCTGCTCCAGCCCTACAGTACACTGTTAGAATCAGTGCGATGGAGCATTACCGTTCTTCTGGCAGCATGTAGAGGCAGATACCTTCCTAAAGCCAAATGCATCCATGAAACACGTTCCAGGAGCTCTCAAAGACCTCGCAGTGGCAGCTGGGTAAAATCTAGAGGATGCAGACCTTGATACCAAACAGCACATTAAAGATGGTGGATAATACCTTTTGTGTTGACGTGAATACCAAATTCAGTTTTAATTCCAGGATGCTTTGAGGTGACTTAAATGCTTATATTCTTTTTCTCTTAGGGAGCACCAAGAAGAGCATGCCCGAGGTGTGGTGGCGCGGTCCTGGCACCGAGGAGAATCTACACATCTTCACAGGTGATGCAGTGGACACCTACAGTGGTCCTTCCCTTCCACATGCTTCCATCTACATCCTGAGGCTCCGGTCCAAACAGCAGAGCACAAGAGCAACGGTGTTCCTCCATGAAGGCTTGGGATCCTCTGGCGTTTTCCCTGTGGTCCCGGCTGACCGGCAAGTTCAAACTTTAGGTGTGGGCATGACTAGTGTCACCCTCAGCTGGGCGCCCAGTGCCTCCATAACCAGCCACCCACAAGCAGACAACAGTTATTACTGTGTCCTCGTCAACTCTCTGCAAAACTACCCCAGCCTTTGCGCTGCACAACAGAGCGCGAGGAAGAAGAAAGATCAGAAAGATGACAAGGTGGAGAAAAAAAGGAGAGGGACGGTGTGGCCGATTTTGAAAGAGTGGTGGTGGGAGCAGTGGGACACTTATCCCGAGGCTGAAGGTCTGTCCACGCCCCTAGCTGATGCTGATCTTCAGTGTGCATGTCGGGGGACAGAGAGCGTTTGTACCGTCTCCGAGCTCCTGCCTGACACGCCGTACTACTTTGACGTTTTTGTGATCGACAAGGTGAATAGGACCAGCTCAGTGTACAAGGGAACATTTGCTCGGACACACGAGGAAGCTCGAACAGCGATCACTCCACTGAGAGAAGGAGAGCTCAGGTGGGTGACCTTTAAAAATGACGGCCTAAGCTCGGAACAGTTGTTCAGCTTTCGTCCTCGGGGCTTGCAGCAGAGCGGCCTCTTTACCTTACAGAGCTGTGGCGGGGGTGAAAAGATTAAGGTAACCGTGTCTAGCAAGGGAAAAGTTTTGAGCTCTCAGAGTGTGGGGGGTGATTTGGTGCACATTTGGCTCCAGGGAAGTCCTTTCTATCTCATCCACTTGCAGCGAGAAGGAACTACCGCTGGACAGGCTGCTTCTAACACAGGAACAACTCTACAAGCTTCGGTCAAAATCCAGATTTCATCAGCGTACCACCGTAGAGGGGTCCCATCGCTGCCTTCCACCTTGCAGATCAAATCCTTCAACAGGTTGCGTGGTTGCAACAGTGTCACTCTGGCCTGGATGGGTACGGAGGAGAGAAGCCTGTACTGCATTTACCACAGGAAGCTTGGTGACCACGAGGCAGAAGCTGCGGGAGCATCATCTCTATCTGCACCCTGTCTGGGCCCAGAGTCCCGCTCTGACACTGAGAGGGTTCTCTGCAAGTATTTCCAAGAGCTGAATCCTCGAAGGGCCGTCACCACAGCTGTGATCGGGGGCCTGGAGCCTGGAACAGCCTATGTGTTTGATGTCTATCTAATGAGACGCTGGGGGATTCCTGTCAAGTATGCCAGCAAGATGGTGAAAACCAGAAAGGAATGCTAAGCTGCCGCCCCCTAGAGGACATTTTGAAACTTTCCCTGTTTATGGGAAAACACATCAGCCATGGACATGCTGTAAAGACAGGCCAAGACTTCGAAGCCCTTCGATTGTTATTGAGAGATTTTTAGCAACAAGAAAAAAAAAGAAATGTTCTCTCGGAGAAACCGTGGTCACATTCAAACACCACTAACTCCACCAGCGTGAGTGGACAGAAAGCATCTGGGAAGGATCTGCACACCAGCAAACGTCCATAACATTTACAATGCAACCCTTGTAGTCTTGTCATTTTGTTTCTCATTGTTGAAAATGATAAAGATGTGCCAGTTGTCCACGTGCTGGTTCTGGGTCTGAGTACAAAGGACAGGCGAGGTTTGTGATGACAGAACGTCAGAGACAACATGACTGTGCCAAAGATGCAACAGAAGCAGATGGGACAATAATTAGATAACATCTGAGGCAGGGTGTGTGTGTGTTGCTGTGTATATTACCGGTGCTGCATATTGTACAGGCTTGTAAACACAGGAGATGCAAATTAAAGACACTACATTCGCATAAGTGTGTAATTTTGTGTTCTGCTTTTGCATGAAGCAGTGAAAAATGCCTACCTTGTAACTTGCCTCATTGTCTTTTATGTATTCTTGTGCTGCTTCAAACTAGCCAATAAATACTAGGATGTCTGTGTATGACTGTATATATGTCTGAGTGATATTTGTGCACACATACTCTCTGCCATTAAGCAATGCTATATATACCTTTGAACGTGTGAAATGAAATGTCATCCTAAACTTTAGACATTTGGGGGAATTTTACCAGAAAGTAGTTAATTTTTAATTGATTTACATCCAGTTTACCATTTCCAGAAACTTTTAAGAAACACGAAACATCAAAATATTCACCCAACGTAGGACAAACCAACATAAACGTGTTACTATTTATGTAGTTGTATGCATTATAAAACCCTCAAACAAACTTAGCCATAAATGTATCTCACTTTCTTACTGAGATTGTCATTTTCATTTTTTATTTTTCATAGGAACAAATGACAGGTTATTTAAGATTCATCTCTCTGCTGTGAGTATAAAATTTTCTTCGCATTTTGAATTATTTTTAAAATATGGAAGAGGAATAGAGCCAGAGGGGGAAAAAGGCAAGAAAATCCTTACTTTTTTCTCAGAATTCTGACTTTAATTTTGTTTTCTTTTCAGTGGCCCCAATTCTCTTCCATATTTATATATTCAAACATCCTTGTATTAATTTTTAATAACTTATTTTAAAAATATTTAAAAATATTTTTAAATTCATTTTTTGAAGTTTTTTTTTTGAGTATTTTAACATTTTTTTGTTCTTGTGAAGCGCCTCGTGTGTTTTGTCTGATAGGCGCTAAGATCGTTTTTTCTTTTTCAGTATTTATCAGTCTCGTTCTCCACAGCCAATGAGAGAACGCGTGTCTTACTACGTAAGCACGTCGCTGTACGTATAATTTTATGTGACGGGCCAGCGCGCCAAATTGATGTTGCCATTGCCAACAAAGAGAAAACTGAAACTTGCTCAGATTCAATATTATAACCTAACTGAATAATCAGTTCAGCTCGCGAAGACTTCGAAGAAAACGCAAACAGCAAGTTCTAACGTTTCCGGTAGCAGCAGAGCTCTGTCACTATGGGTTTACTCGAGCGGTGCAAAGAGCTGTTCAACACCTCTAACTTGTATGAGGTGCTCGGGATAAACAAAGAAGCGACGGAGGCAGACATCCGGAGGAGCTACTACAAAGTTTCGCTAAAAGTCCATCCCGATAGGGCTCCTGATGACCAGCAGGCGACAGAGAAATTTCAGGTTAGCATTGTTTGCTAGTAGCTGCGAACAACAAACGATCAAGCTAGCAAAGCTAACTTCAGCTGGGTGTTAGCTAGCTAGCGGTGCGTCAACCTTTTGGAAGTAAGGCCAAGTAATTGTGTCACGTATTTGGTTATTATAACAATGCACACGCCTTTCTTTAGGCATGGGTTTAGTGCTAATATTGAAACCAAAGCACGAATGACTACATTAAGTGAAATGGATAGGTGTTGTGTCGAAATGCGTTCCCCGTTAAAAATGATTTAACTATCTAGCCACGGCGTTGTCTCCCTGCTAAAATGTACATATTCTGGCGTAGAAGAAGAGTCTCATGCTGAGTACGTTATCGACGTGTAGCAAATCTGAACGCAACACCACCTCATGCAAAAATTGCAAGACATTAAATGGGTGTTAAACAACTTTCTGTCACATTGATGGCTACAGAATACTATTGTTGATAAAATGAATGTCTAAATTGTATCCCATAATCTAATCTCACAATGATTTCGTGTGTTTATTTTTCCTGCAGGTGTTGGGAAAACTGTATTCAGTGCTGAGTGATCAGGAGCAGAGGGCTGTTTATGATGAGCAGGGAGTTGTGGATGAAGAGTCTGATGTTCTCAGTAAGGACCGCTGCTGGGAGGAGTACTGGAGATTGCTCTTCCCCAAGGTAATGGAGCCCACCGGGGGTCAGATGCAAAAATAATGGGCCCAGTTTCTTCCCACACACAAATTTATATTTGCACACGTGGTTAGATTGCATCATTTTTAGACCATGCAAGCATTCTTGTAGCAAAATACCTGATAGGAGATAGAAATAGAATACGGTGAAATGATCAGTAAAATTTCACAGTTTGACTTAATAAAGTTACTCCTGTTTGACCTCATTGTGCTTTTTCTTTAAATCAACATTGGATTTTAAAACCATGGACTAATCTCTTTTTAGAAATTTTATATTGGATGATACTCTAATATAGAAATCTAAGCCATTGTTGACGTTTGTTTTTGCTTGTCTTCATAGGTCACGATGCAGGACATTCTTGAGTTTGAGAAGAAATATAAGGGATCAGATGAAGAGCGGGAGGATGTGATCCGTCTTTATGTGCAGCATGAGGGAGATCTGGACTCCATCATGGCCTCGGCTCTCTGCTGCACACAGGACGACGAGCCTCGGCTGTGCAGCATCATTCAGGCTGCCATCAAAAGCGGAGATGTCGAAGCTTTCCCAGCGTTTTGTCAAGAAAGTGGCAAAAAGAAGAAGGCCCGAAGAAAGAGGGTGAGATGTGGCCTGATCATTCCTCTAAACCATTTATAATTAGTAATACTGCAGCAAACATTCATATTTTTCTGCTCTAATCATGAGATCGTTTTTGCCCTTCCAGGCAGATAAAGAGCGACAGGAAGCAGAAGAAATGCAGAAAGAGATGGGGCTTGGTGATGATGATAGTCTTGTCATGATGCTCAAGGTGACACATTTGCTTACATGTAAACAGATGCTGGAAGGTGCTTTCATTCATTCTAATTTCTTGTTTATGCTTTGTTTTGCAGCAAAAGCAGCAGTCCAGAGAGAAGAACTTCAACAGTTTCCTGTCGGATCTGGAGGCGAAGTACTCTAAAAAAGTTTCAAAACCCCCAAAAGGGAAAAAAGCCAAAAAGTGAACGTCCAAAATGACTTCATCACAAACAAAAGCCCGACTGATGTCTCCGTAACAACAGAACATTGTTTGTTAGGTTTTAGACATCCAGATATGTAAATGTTTTTGTAATTTGTTGTAAAAGTGTTAATAAATTAATTTGTATACGTTGTAGTTTGTACACAGTTCTTTTATTTTATGTAAAACAAGTTCATGATGCTCTGCTCCCCCCGTGGCGTGGCTGTTTTAGTCTTTTACAGTAGAACATGATGTGTGAGCCCTTGGCTTTGCTCAGAAAAAAAAAAACATTAAATATTTGTACACAAACACAATGATTAGATTATTTACAAATACTGATCTGTACATGTCATTTTCCTACATGGTAGGATAATTCCAGAAGGAGACGCTGACTGTTCAGCCACAGATCTTCTCTATGTAGGGTGTTGATTTGCTTCCTGCTTGCAACAAGATGCTGAATGTCTTGTTTTATGAAAAGGTACAGTACCAAACTCCCCGATTTAACGTCAGAGAGAGGGCTGGGCGGTGCTTTTATCTTTGTATTGACTGGATGCATGATTCCCTGCATAGTTGTGTAGCAGTACAACACATGTACACAATCTGATCATACATGCTGTAGTATAAATATTCCCACATCAGCTGATTTCTGAAATACAAAAACGAGTAAAAAACAAAAACGGCTACTTTAGTGAAAGTGGGTGCAGAAACGACAGGGTGATGCAATAATACGAATAAATGAAGATCTCTGGAGAAAACTACAAGCCAGGTCTGCCAGCTCTGGATGAGATGCTTCCCCGGGTGTAGTACCGAGGTGGGCCTGACACGGGTACCAGAGGGGCTGAGGAAAACAGAACAGCGACAGTTAATAAATACTCTTAGTAGCCAGCAGAGGCAACCCCTCACTCAACACATTACTGGAGAAGCTGCTCTGCTGACCTGGGACTTGTGGCTCTGGCTCCTCTTCATCTCTGATGGGGGCGTGGCCCAGCGGGTGGTGAGGAAACGAGTCCAGGAAAGACGAGCTGCTGATGCCGAGGCTAATGCCAGTCACGCCGATTCCCAGGGAGTCTGGTGATAGGAAGGAGTAAATGTATGTATAAATCATGAAGCGGCGGAGTACAAATAAACCTAACAAACGTTTGCACGGGCTTTTCATCAGGACTGCTTTCAGACAAAAAAGGTGCAGACGGAGCAGGAGGGTCAGTCAGTTCCTAACTAAGAGCTTAGATGTTTACAAAGTTATAAAAGCAGTAAATGTATCCAATCATTTAATTTTATTTTATTGAATTTTCTTCTTTTAAATTAATTAATCCTCACCTGTGCCCACAGCTGTTCTGCCCGGCCTCCCCTGTCCGATGTTGTCCAGTACGGTGAAAGAGCTGCGGTACGGCGTGTCTGACTGGAAACACAAGTCACAATAAACAGTAACAGCCCTGCTGTGTGCTTGCTCGGCTCCGAGGTGGATCTCTAGCAGCGTACCCGGTACGTGTGAGTTGTGTTTGGGCGAGAGAAGACGTCCAGCAGGTGGTGACGATCCCTCGGTAAAGAGCTGCCAGCCTCGTTGTTGATAGCACTGTGGGCGCGGCTGGGGTGGCCTTTCACACGCTGGCGAGATGAAAGATTGTTTAAACAGCACACACCTGATGCAGCTCTCTTCTGGAGAGCTTGTAAACTCGTGGAGCGGTTCGAGCTTCTACCTGTGCGAGTTTCGACTGTTGCCCTGAGTGAGACTCCGACTCCCCGATGCTGATGGGAGGAAGCGGGGTGCTTCGGCTCAGCGGCAGCAGCGGAGATGTCAGCCGGTCGCTGGCCGTGGTTCTGTGGAGGAAGCCGTGCACGTTGAGTCCAGTCTGTGCCGCGCTCGTGATTCTAACAAAAGGAACGAAGGTGGGCGTTCTGTGCATCTCGGCGTTCCAGAGTGTAGACGTGTTAATTTCACCACTAGAATATTAATGATTGTACTTCAACTTGTTTTGGACTGGATTTGATTTTTCAACAGTTTCTTCTTTTTCCTCCTAAAAGTTCCAACTACATTTTCGTGACCAGCACCAGGCTCGCCAAGATCACCATTAGCTCATCGGATTCAGCCATTAATCTACTCAAGATGCAGCAGAAGCCAAAAACAAACCAGTGATGCTTGAACTCACAGGCGAGTCCCTCGGATGACCTCATCCAGGTAAACTCCTGCGCTAGACTGGCTCGAGCTGGGAACCAGAGGCAGCAAGGTCCGAGGAGGAGGGTTTCTGCGCCGAGCCGAATGCGGCGGACGAGACAGCGAGGAAGAACTCTGCTCCAGGACTCTGCGGGGGCGAGGTTTGCTGGAAGGGACCGCACTAGAGCCCGGCCTGAGAGACGCTCGCTCCTCTGGGTCTCTGTGTGGCGGAGAGAACAGTGTCTTCTTAAAGAACTCCACAAAGATGGGTAGAAATTCATTTTCCAACCAGCCCATTATCAAATTAATGTATAGAATCTGGATTAACTTGGATTTAACTTCCAGTTTATTTATTTATTTATTTGGGTGTGTGTGTAAATATTTAACAGAAGAACGCGTGTTCATACTGGTTCCTCTGCTGCAGGGGGATGCTGTGAATGGTGATGAGGTCGTTCAGGTTGTGCCGCGCCGCTGCTGCTCCCACAGACGTCCGGCCAGCCTGGGTCACGGTGAATGATCCCTGAGTGACAAATAGAATTATGGAGAATATACAACTGGATATAGCTTTATTTCAAATAAATAAAACTAATTATTGGCATTCATCGTGCAGATGCGGCAAATTTAAAAGCCAGAATAGGGAAAGTGAGTGTTATTAAACAGGCACAGATGACTCGGGACATTAGGGCGAGCTTCTACGAATGTTGAGCCCAAAAGCAAAAGTTACGTACAGCGGAAGGTCTTTTCTGCTTTTTGGACTTCCACCTGGACTTGTGCTCTGAGCCCCCTGACTTTGAGCTCTTTAGGGAGGAGAAAAGGTGTGTCCAAAGAAAGAGCAGATAGGAGGACGAAAGGGAGGGGAGGGAAGATGTCAAAATAATACGGAGATTTCAAAATAAGGTACACAGAAATATAAAAGGAGCATAAAACACATGGTGGTGATTTGAAGGACAGGTTGAAGAGGGAAGGGAAGGAAACAGGGACTCAAGTTAATGAACTGGAAAACAGAACAAAGAGCAAGGGATGAAAAATCAAGCCTCAACTCTAAAAATGACTTTCATTTTTTTCCCAGACAGATTTGTTTAGATGCAACAGTTTAGCTTTAAAGGGGACGTATTATGCGAAACTCTCCTTTTGCATCGTTTTGTGCTGCCATGTGGCTCTCTACCGACTAGAAACACTCCAAACGTGAATGAAAACGTGTCCATCCATTTTCTGTCAGTGTTTGGTTTTAGGAATTATGTGCCTAAAACAAGTCGTTTGAAGAAGTCCCCGTTTGTGATGTCACAAATGGAGAAATTACAATAGAACCACCGCTCACGTGCAAGAAAGCTGCTGATGGAGGAGCAGTGGCTCTACTCAGAGTCCCTCGCAGATATCAGAGCTTCTCAGCTTAAAGCAGTTTGAGTGTGGGATGTGTGGGCGTGGCCAGCTCCAGCTTGTTTTATCAAAGTGACAGAGCCCTGCAACGGCCCATTCTGGAAGATACTTAAAGTATCCAGAATAAATCTGCTGAAATCGCTCCATGTGAGGGATTTAGTGCAAAGAACTTCATAAACATGATTTGTGTCGATCATAGAACTATTATAACTTAAGAAAAAACTCATAATATGCCCCCTTTAAATAAAAGTTGTATTATCAGTAATGTTTTAAAGGATTTTGTTTGAATAAATCCACTCGAGCTGATCACAGTAAATTGTAGCCCCCGGATCCCTCCTTTCCATGCGTCTGGGGACCTCCAAAAGCCAGATTAGAGATTACACGTGAATCATCCTCCAACCACTGACCTGCTGACCAGCGGTGAGCAATGGCACCCAGTTCTGCCCGAGCTTAGGCAGCAACGTGGGCGGCGTGGAGAGCAGAATAAATGGATCATGGGAGTCTGAAGGCACGGGACTCAAGCTTCCAGAAATGGTTTCATCATCTGCTAATCACAAATGCACGTCACTTGCTTAGAGATTAAACACCACATTTATGAAATCTATTCACAGGAGTGAAAGGGAGTTTTACGGGAGGTGCAGCATTCCCAGTGGCGTTGGACCAACTCTTTCATCCAGCCAACCAGCTCCCGCCACACATCATCAAACAGCAAGTCGAGAACAGCTTGGCGGCGACATCGGTACGGCGAGACGGGAGGGAGACAGCGATGCCTCCGGACCGACTGTGAACTGTCATCAACACACTCACCGTCCCTAGAAAACACCCGTGGAAACTTTAACGTTCTTTAAAATCATTTAACCAAAATGAGTTTGAAATTGTTTGGATTTTTTTCCCCATGAGTGTGAAACTTACAATTCCCTGCTATCAAACGCCAGATATTCCTCCATTAGACCCTCGACTTCAATCACTCTTGGCTTGGCATGGCTGCTGGAACCATCAATGTCGTTAGGGAGGGTGTCCAACTCGGGCGAGGACTTGATGAGTGCTGCTTTCCTGCCCTGCACATTCAACCTGCCCCCCCAACAAAGACACATAGAATGACAGGAAATAAAAATTACATGGACACGAGTAAAGATTTCCCTGTAAACACAAGTCTTTTCCTCCAGAGGCGGCATCACACGGTCTGGTTTTTCCCCAACCTAGAACGACATCTGTGTATCTCAGAGATCTAACGTGACTTTGGCCAAAATACTTAATCAACTGGACTAAGTATCTAGGTCACAGCACCAGAGTCAGGGAGTGATCCTCTACAAAAACGCCACTTGAGTTCTCCTTTACCAATAACCCTTTAGATCACGTGGGAAACAGTTTCAGACATTAAAACCTGCCATTCCCTCAGATTTCTAGAGCAAAAATCGTGTCGAATGACATGACTACCTCTGTCCCTACGGAGACACATCAGATGAAATCATTCTATCCATTGGCTGAACAGTGAGTCAGTGCATTTGAAACTCACTCTGCACCGCCGTGTTCTTTCTCCTCAGACTTCACATCGCTTTTTCTGCCAACTGATGGGCTGCGTGTCCCTGGATTAGCATACCACTGGAAGCCCTCATCAGAGGGACACATAAGTTGAGTCCCCAGGATCCTGAGAGACACACACGCACACACAGTAAATGAACAGCTTGTAGTCAGCGTTCATCTTGGAACCCAACCTACCGAAGGTGTGGGAAGCATGTGGTCCACTGCTGACATTCATCCTGCAGCCCCTGGAGGACCCCTCCCCCACTGCCTCGCCCCTCGTACAGCTCCGTGTCGATCTCATCAAACATTTGCTGCACCTGGCGTGACGCTGCCTTGTCGAACTCCTGAGGGACAAACGGGACAAAGTTAAGCGTCCATCTGTTTTTATACACTACTGCGTTTTAATCTGTTTATCATTTTTAGTTTTTTTTCTTTTCTGCTTGTAGGTTTGAGTTTTACAAAAAAAATGTAAAAATTAAAAATTAAATAAAACGAGGCTCCTATGGACCCATCAATCAATCAATCAAATTTATTTCTAAAGCGCTTTTCAAACAAAGTGTGATTCAAAGTGCTTTACAAAATGACCCCAGATTCCCATAACAGGTTAAAAACATTAACAAACATATGCAAGCACACACACACACACACACACAGACTCACACACACACACACGAGTAAAAATTATATTAGGCTGAGTCCAGATGAGCCAAGTATGGTAACGCAAGGAAACGTCAGCTCTGTGGAGGGGGAGCATAGACCCCCACCTATAGAGCGCCCAGGAAGCTACAGTCGACCACCGCTCCCGGGGCAGAGGGCCCCTACAGAGGAAACACTGGATTAAAATGAGTAAAAATATAATAAAAGAGCTAATATAAATGACAAAAATTAGAAAATAAGTAATAAATAAAATGATATAGACAGTAAAATAATAATTTAAATAATAAAACTGTGCTAAAATATAATTATATAGAACATGCAAAGCAAGTAATAAAATATAATCATGTAAAACGAGAAATAAAACTGTAGTAAATATTTAGATAAAAGCTAACCTAAAAAGATGGATCTTGAGCCTGGACCTAAAAACTTGAACGTTCTCTGCGGCCCTGAGGTCCTCTGGCAGCTCGTTCCAGAGGCGAGGGCCATAACACTGGAAGGACACCTCGCCGTGAGTTTGTGTCCTGACTTTAGGGATGACCAGGAGACGCCTGCCAGAGGAGCGCAGAGGCCGTGAGGGTTCATATTGTAAAAGCAGTTCTGATAGATAAGAAGGCCCAAGACCGTTAAGACACTTAAAAACCATTAGAAGAACCTTAAAATTGATCCTGAAACATACGGGGAGCCAATGCAATGATTCTAAAACTGGTGTCATGTGCTCCCGCCTCCTGGTCTTCATCAGGACACGTGCTGCCGAATTACATGGGATGATTGTTTTTACTTTAAAAAATAAAAGACTAAGAATCAAGGCATGTGTAACTTGTACACAACCTGAGGACAAACAAACAACTAAATGAATCATTGAGTTCGGGAAGTTTAGTCGAACCAGCTGAGTGTAGAGAGCCATGGAGCAGAAACAGCTCTTGCATACAAACAGACCATCTGGTGCACTATTCAGACGCTGTCCCTCCACTGTTCGCCACACGTTTTACTAAATGTGCTAAATGTTGATTAGTGCTTTTTAAATGGCATAACGGATACGATCTGTATGTTTCTCTATTGGCAACCATATAAAAAACGAGTAGATTTTAACAGCAAAGAATAACCCTGCCTTCTGCGTCTGATGCAACCAGGCTGGCTTAACCACTAAGTGTTAAGACTGTCTTCTCAAAACTTACGTCATAGCCCCAGGAGAAAACCGAGCTCCTTTCGGTCGAGATGCCAGTGCCTGTGGCGCTGTGAATACCTGACCAGGACTGGTTGGATACCGAAGAGATGACAGTGGGGCAGGCTGAGTGGCCTGATGCAGACGATGCCTGGGAGCTGAGCAGGAAAACAAGGAGATCTTCAGATTTGTGAGAAGTATGAAACAACAAATGTACCAAAACAGCATCGTCTCCCCTAAATGTAATATGGCTGAGGAGATATAGCTCAGGATGACAGCAGCTGGATTCATCAAAATGTCTGCTTCATTGAATATTCTAACAGGCTGCCTAATTATTCATCCTTCTGACTGCACATCTGAAGCAGGCAATGTGATATTAATTAATCTGCTGCTTCTAGGTGTCACATAGCAAGAACCTGGAGAATCAGCTGTCTGCTCAAGATGGTGTAACATTACAAAACGTGCACGCAAGAGTGTGGGTGCGCTCTTTTTTTATACCGTCTTGGCCTTTCCCTGGACCTGGAAACCTAGCCTGCAAACAGCTACCTGTTGTGTGCCGAGACAGCTTCCTGCAGGTCACGGAGGTGGTGATGAGGAACTGGATTATCGTTTGGTTCTTCAGGGAGAGGGTGGTGATCGAGGCGGCTATGAGACAACCCACGACTGCAACACATGAATGAATTAATGACATCGGTTATCAGA
This sequence comes from Nothobranchius furzeri, assembly GCF_043380555.1. Taxonomy (NCBI): domain Eukaryota; kingdom Metazoa; phylum Chordata; class Actinopteri; order Cyprinodontiformes; family Nothobranchiidae; genus Nothobranchius; species Nothobranchius furzeri. The sequence goes on from NC_091752.1 coordinate 30,506,497, forward strand.
CGTTAGAAGGAGAATTCAAACGGCCCAGACCGTAGAGTCAAAAAATAAGACACATCTCGAAAGCATAAGTCTGCATTTATATTCTTTAGCTGATGACCATGAACCAAAAATCAATTCAAAAAGGCTTTAAAGTTGTATGTATGTATGTATGTATGTATGCATTTATTTATTTTGTGTGTTACTACTAAGGATCTTTCTCACAGTTTTATAAAAAGGAGCCAATGATCCATTGAATTCCTTTGCATCAGTCATGGATCTAAGGTCAAGGTAGTGAACAGAATTAAGTTTCTAGGAATCAATACTACACACGCAGCCACGGTCCTTAAGCATTATAAATAAATAAAAAACAGCCCGGAAATGACTGTGCAGACATCTAACAGTGGTAATACAATGGGCAATCAAACCCAGCTAAAACACAATTAAATGTTACAATGGGTCATTATTATGGTAAATACTAATCTTCTGTAAGCCCAAGAAATTTTTCTGAAGAAAAACAACTGACATAGTAAACTATATAGATTGAATATTGTGTGACTCAAGCAGCTAAAAGTCAGATCAGCTCAGTAGTAACTCGCTGGAACACCACACACACACAAACAACATATGTAGATTTAAGCCGCAGGGGGCTGAAGCAACATTTGGTACTCACATCTCAAGTTTGTGCGATACAGGTTTTCTGTTGTATCGTGAAATCATTCTCCTTTCTCTCCGTTTTATGGGCTCAAGCCCTCGACTCCCATCCTTGCCTCTGCTTCTTGGACTCTATGTGAGAAGCAGACGAGCCTCACCATCCTCGATCGGTAGTCCGCAAGACAAAAGACACGCTCTTTTTATCTGTTGAGGGGAGGAGGCTACGCTAAAAAGAGCTGAGAGGCGTTGATGCGACCGTGACATGCAAACAGGGCACAGGTGGTGTTATAAAACTTCCGCAAATATGTTAACCATTAAGTTAGACTGTCTACACTAGGTACTAATCACGTTTGTCCGGAAGTTATGTAGCGATCAGGCTAATAGCTTAGCATTAATGTGTGTATACATGCTAGCATTAGCACCGACGAAAACAACAGCGCGGCTGTCATGGATACGCAGCCTCTTAACCGCGCGGGTTCGCGGGAAATGTATTTCTGAAGAACGTGTAACGCGTTCTTCACAAATCTGTTTTCCTACATTTCCCAGACATCTCTCCGGCGATGTGGTTACGTCTCTGAAATGTTTCCGTTCGTAATAATAAGAAATCATTCAGCGTATGATTTATCAGTTAATTTACTAAGTTAAAATTATTTATCAATAATAATTAAGTAATTAATATACGGTACAAAGGTTAATTTTTAAGTGAGATATTTTATAACGTACATACATTTGAAACCGGAACTTCATCGAAAGAAATGTGAGTGTCGACTACAAATTGTGGACGGACCTAAACAGTCACTGATGGCGTGCTAGCAACGTCAGAAAATACCAAATTTCTTCAGTTCTGGTTTGCAGAGATTTAAAATTAAAAGGACCTTTTACATGCACGACAAGGTACATTTAACTGACATATTTACGTCTTGGTGAGACTAGCTCTCCCCAGACATCTCCTTTATTCAGTAAATTAATCATTTTTTCTTTTCTTTTATCAGCTACAATGGATGCTCTGCAGAAAAGGATGATTCAAGAAGATACGGTTCAGTACAAACTATTCTTGGTCCAGTCAAATGGTTTATCTTCTCAGCAGACTGAAGAACGCCTAAAATGCTTGACAGAGGAGATTTTGGCTAAATTAGCTCCACTTTTGGTACAGTATATCTGGCAACATCAGCCATTCAGCCTCAGATTTCATTCAGAGAAAGGTAAGATTTAATCAGCTGCACTTAGATGATGACCTATCAGGGTGTGCTAAAACAAAGTGTATGGTAATCTATCTGACGGGTCAACTGGCTCATCAAAGTGTCATACATCTTTTAAAATGTATGATCTGATAGCGTATGCATGTCTGAAAAGCCTTGTGTTGTCAGATAGGCATACACTGTAATACGCACTTGCCAATCTGTCAATGTATGGTGATTAGACAGAACACCTGTTTATAACGCAATGTAACCATCAAATCTCACGTGTCCTGATAGGAAATATTCCTGCTCACATTGGAGGCAGCAGTCAGTTTGGAGACAACGTTGAGGACGAGTGGTTTATTGTTTACCTCTTGAAGCAGATCACAGAAGTTTTTCCAGAGCTTGCAGCCAGGTGAGACACTATAGGGTCTCAGTGTTACTGTTGCAACAGAAATGTGTTCTTGCTGCATACAACTCTATGCTGTTTGTGTGTGCAGGGTTGAGGACAACGATGGGGAGTTTATTCTGATCGAAGCTGCTGATTACCTTCCAAAGTGGTTGAACCCAGACACGAGTGAAAACAGGGTTAGCCCTTCTGATGAAATGGGACATAATATTGTGTGATTCGTTATAGCTGGATATTGGTTGAGAATTCATGTGAAAGACACTTTAAAATGCAAATTTTCCATTTGACTTTGGCTGCATTTCTTTACAGGTTTTTCTTTACAAGGGAGAGCTGCACATCCTTCCTTGCCCCTCCAAACTAAGTCCAGTGGGCTTCCCAGTTGATGTTGTTCCCAGTGTGGCAGAAGCCATAGAACTACTCTCCACTCATCCAGACTCCTGTCAGGCCAGCCCTAAGATATGCTCAGCTCTGAACAAGAGAATAAAAGGGTGAGAGGGTTTGAAAGAACACCACTGCTCTTTGGTATCTAATAGCTATTAGCCTCGTAAATGTTGTTGACACAATCTCTGCATTCCTTCTGTGCAGGAAACACATTATACCATAGCAACACGGGGAACATCAGCATGGCTCATACAAGCCCTGTAAAGTTTTAGAAAAAACATTATCTCTGTTTTTCATCTAGGTATCCAGAGAAGATCCAGAGTAACCTCCACCGGGCTCACTGCTTCATACCTGCAGGGGTAGCCACTGTTCTGGCGCAGCGTCCAGACCTGGTTGCTCCTGCGGTTTCAGCGTTTTATCTGCGGGATCCGGTGGATCTACAGGCCTGTCGAAGCTTCAAGACTTTTCCTCCTGATACGAGAATCCTCACTTTGGTGAGTGCACAAAAACACTCGTGAGTGCATAACTTTTTTGTGAAATGTTGCCTTTAATTGAAACCTGGAACTTGATATTTATTCTTTAGGTGACGTTCACCCGCTGCCTTTATGCACAGCTGCAGCAGCAAGATTTTATCCCAGATCGGAGGAGCGGATTTAGCCTGCCTCCTCGCTCTCATCCTCAGTACAAGGCTTATGAGTTGGGCATGAAACTGGTGAAGCATATTTTGTTTGTTTGTTCTTTTGCTGTTTTTGCAACAAAATATATGGATAACTTGTGTTTGGAGTCTTGTAGGATGTTTTTTAACTGTGCATCCTTCTCTCAGGCCCATGGCTTTGAGATCCTGTGCTCTAAATGCAGACTGCCGTCCTCGGAGCCAAACGCGCCAGTAAGCTGCAACCCCCAGTGGAAAGGCTTCTTGGAGAGCCTGAAAAAGAACGACTACTTCCAGGTGTGGTGCACTATTTTGTATTTAAATTAAAAGCAGACACTTGGAAGAGCAGCATGCTCAGCGATTCGCTACCATACAGTGATTCAGTGCCATTGCTGTCTAACGCAGGGAGAGCTGGAGGGTTCGGTACGTTTTAAAGAACGCTTAAGATCAGCAGAAATTTTCTTCAAGTACTCCGTTGTCTCAAAGTCAAGGTGAGAAGCTATCTTGTGTATGAAAATGTGTTAATCAAATGAAGTATGTTTTGCACAGGCATACTCTAGGCTGGCCACTCAAATGTGCAGTTTGATCTCAGCACACATGTGGCCCACCTGAGTTTTTAGCTCAGGTAGGTGGTGCCTGATAAAGTAACGTTCAAAACTGGGCTCTTTGTTTCCTAACAGAATGTTGCATCATGCAGTAGAGACCATAGCTACCTTTCATATGCCAGCGCAGCGGTGTGAACGTGCTTGATGTGTGTTTTCAGTCCTCTGTCCCCTGGGGAGGAAGTTGTTGAGGTGCTTCACAGCAGTCCTCCGTTCGACTTGGAGGAATTGAAAAAACAGCAGTCACAGCTTCCCCAAGAGGACAGTGAGTAGAAACGATAAACGATGGAAAGTCATTCTTAAGACGAGCAGATTTTTTTGCTTGAATGGGTTTAAGTTGCCCCTTGGTTAATTGGTGATGAAATTTCACATAAAAAAAAGGAAGGAAGGAAAATCGCCGCTGGCAGCATTTGAAGGTGCTGGTATGTTCATGGTTAATGTTTCACTTGTAACTTTGTGTTTCTCTAACCTCTGCTACTTCTTACACACACACACACACACACACACACACACACACACACACACACCTTGTAGACACTGTTATTTTTCTACTTTTCCCCATAATACAAAGTTTCTTATAAAGTCCTGAAAAGTGTGGTATTTTCTTTAAATATCCCCCCCCCCCCCCAAAAAAAAAATTGGGAAAATTCTTCAGCACTAATTTCATTTGCTTTAATTTCTTAACCAAACACATTTAAATTCAAAAGATAAGCAGAGTTCTTTCCAAACTCTGTAGATAAAACTCACAAATATTTAGCTCACGTCACTTCGGGAACCAAATGTGGGAGCAGTCAGTCACAAGATCCAGAAATTTGTTCAGTTTTATTCTAAACGAGAAGCAGTTTTCTAGAATTAACTTCATGCCCAAGGACACAATAGCAGCATGTTCTGGTCGGAGCCAGGATCGAACCTGCAACCTTCCAATTACTGGACAACCCACTCTACCTCCTGAGCTACTGTTGTTCCTGTTAAAGATAGAAAATGTTTACAAAAACTCACTTTTTTATTCATTGCTTTTGTGTCCAGCCTGAATGGTAACTTTGCAATTAAATACATCGGAGTTTGTAAATTTGAGTTTGGAAAACTCTTGAATTTAGTAAACACATAGGAACCCCGGTGTAATCTTCTTGTTGCCAATCTGCAGGTGACAGCTGGCTTGATGTCACAGCTCAGGATTTGGAGCTGTTATTGCAAGAGAGAAGCAGCAGGAGAGTTGATGTTGGCAGCAAAAGCTCCATTTCCACTAATCAGAAGCAGCATGTCAGTGAAGCATCAGAGGCGGGAAAAGAGATGGAGGACAGCAAGGACGAAGAGGAGGATGCTGGTTACAGCCTGGTAGCTGTCAGTCAAGGGATGAAGGACTTCCTGAATGCCATGTCGTCATACGAAGGAGCTGAAATGCCCTGGTCAGTGAGAGAGTGACTGAATGACTCACTCTGTGATTTATGATGTGATGAATGTGCAGCCACTATCTAAATATATGTTTAGCATCAATGCATTCACAATTCAAACTCTTATTTTATTACAATTCTCTAGCTTTCTGTGTAAAATCTCCCATTTTCTTTCTTCGTCATTCAGGAAAAGTGTAACACAGCCTTTTAGCTTTGACCCGGACACCATGGCCAGCGCTCTGGACAAATTACTAGGTACGTACACGGTGCCTGATGATACAAACACCTCAAACTTGACCTTTTTTTTAGGTCATCTACAATGTATTTTTCCAGGAAGCAAAGAAGAGCTAGATTCTGATGATTTAGATGATGACGATGATGATGATGATGACGACGAGGACGAGACAGAGAAGGGCTCATCTGATCATGCAGATATGAGTGGAGCAGAAACTCTGGATGGTCTCAAAAGATACATGGACCAAATGGATCAGGAGCTGATGAGCACTAATGTGGGACAAAGCTTCACGCAAACGGTAAATCTCGTGACAAATGTCTGCCTGAACTTAAATATTTTCCTGCCCTTTCTTGTACGAGGGGTAAAAAGTGCACACCTGAATTTGTTATTTCCACAGAATTACAACAAGACCGATTGGGACGGGAGCTCCTCACCTCCCTCCGCGGGAGACGGTCTCCCGGGGGAGGAGGATGGAATGGAAGCAGAAGACATCCAGCCATTAGACATTGATGTCAATTTGGTCACAAATCTGTTAGAGTCGCTGAGTAGCCAGGCTGGACTGGCTGGACCTGCTTCTAACCTGCTGCAGAGCCTGGGGTTGCATCTGCCGCCCAACTCCGATCCCTCATAGAGGAGGGCGGATGTTGGGAATCAGGGAAGTGACGGAAAAAGCCAAAGTCCAGTGCCTTCATTACAAATAACTTCAAAAGAAAAATGTGTGTGTGTGTGTGTAAATATATATCTACGGTATATTACTGTAAAACAGTTTTTTTATGGATGTAGGACATGTCCTGTGGAGCACTTCCAAAAAAATTCAATAAACTAATGATCTCAAACACAACCAACGTGTGTTTTTCTGCTCTCCTTATCTGTGGATGTGGATTCATTCTCCCAAACATAAATAACTCATGTAGGCTGTGTTGGTTTTATACGTCATCATTATGTCAAACAATTCCTCCAAATTGTTTTATTTAAAATGTGTAGCGTAGGCAAATCGATGATTTTAATTGGTTTTGACCAGGAAGATGTAATATTCTATATAAATATAAAATATTAACCTGCGATGTCTTTATTGTAATTATTCAGAAGGTTCTAGGATTTAATTCAGAAGATCTAGGTTCTTTGCTTTTTCAGTGATCAACCACACTTTGTGTTACTTCAAGAAAGAGTCAGGTTATAAAAGTAAGAATTTATTTACAAACAATTTAAAACATGACTGATTAACTAAGTGTAACCCAGAAGCTAGAACCTTAATGAGGTATTAACTAATTGGCTTACTAATATGATCCATCCTCAATTTAGATAAAATATAAAATATAAATTAAGGAAATTAACAATACTAATTAATAGATATCTAATTAACTAATAGATAATTTCATAATGAATTATTGGAAGGGTGAATAACTAAAATAACGAGTTTAATATTAAACATCGGTTAAAACAAGAATCTTGAACATCCCTAACAGAAACAGAAGAGGAAAGCTGTATACTATTGGTCCAGGTGGGAATCTGAAATTTCATTGGCTGAGAGAAATAAGTCCCGCCTCCGCGAAATAAAACCGTGCGACGCAGCTGAGCGAGAGGAGAGACAAACGGCTGTGCAGCACGCAGATACAGAAAGCAAAGACTGAGCGGTTAGAGAGAGAGAGAGAAAAAAAAACAACGGTCGAGGCCGTGAAGAACCCTGATTTGGGTGCCGCATAGATAGAGGGAGAGGCGGACTTGACTCCTTCTAATAAGAGCTAGGAACTTGGAACCAACGCGGTGAGTAAAGAAAAAAGAAGAGAAAAAGCTAACGATGCAACTTAAAAAAAAAGGGAAACTTAAATAGCTTATCAAATTAATTCCATTCTTATAGATTTGTGTGGAGACGACAGAGTGAACCAATCCTCTGTAGGAGGGAACCGTTGGAGCGCGTTGGTGAGTGAATGAGATTAAATTCAGTAAATTATTAAATTCAAAAAGCTAATTACAGCAACCGAGGTGACAGCAGTGGGCTGCTAGACGTTAGATCCCAGGAGTTAACATCTCAAACTACCAGTTAACGGTGGTAGGGCATATAGGAGTTAACGGCTCAAACCGCCAGTTAACGGCGGTAGGGCATATGGGATTCCCAGGAGTTAACGGCTCAAACCGCCAGTTAATGGTGGTACGGCCTAGATGTACAAGGTCCTCAGGGGCGTTATAGCTAACGCCATAGAATTAGCAATGCGTCCCTTAACCAAACATTTAATAATAAAAAAAATAGATAAATAAAAATAAATAAAAGCTAACTGATTAGGGAGGAATTATTTTACAAAGGTGGACCAAAGGACCAGAATTTATATTTTGTTGAATTTTGTTATAGAACATTTTATTTATTTATTTATTTATTTATTTATTTATTTATTGTGTTACAGATATACAAGGTGTCACAATGCTGTATAGAAACACAACTAAATGTATCCTTGTTGTCATGAATGTATTTCTTGTTGAATAGTGTAGAGTAATAGAATCTAACTGAGCCTATTGAGCTGAACAATTGTTGTCATATGTAATTATATTTCCAGAGCTACTGAGAATTATTTTAATAGACAATCAAATTGATGTTATGTTAGTTGAACTGTGAACCCAAACATGATTGGCTATGCCAATAGAGTGAAGCATTTGTTTAAGTCTGTAAGACTTTATGCTGTGATGTGACGAGAAGGGTCGATGCCAACTCGCTAACAGTCCTGTTGTTTACAGGCTGGGTTTTTTTTTTTTCCTTGGGTTTGATCCCGACTCCTATGATCACTCACTTGGAACGAGAACTGGATTTCTTCCTGACGAGGGAGATGGCGAGCCTTAACCACTGAACGAACCAGGACATCTCAAGTAACTGAAGAGCAGACTGCTCTCTTCTGTGAACAATCTCAACGGTGCGGTAGGAAAAAATCGCACCACCGGACTCTGACTTTCACCCCAAGCGTGGGGATTTGACTTGACGCCGGCTGACTTGTGACTCATATGATCAAATCTCATACTGAGCATTTTACTATTGTCGATTGTTTTCATCTGTTTTTGTGTGTTATCTTTATGTGTTATATTTCCCATTATTATTAAAATTTAGTATATAAACCGTTTCATGCTATACCCGTGACTCCAGTCATTCTTAAACAACCTCCAATTCTCCCCGAACCTAATTATTGGCCCATTTGTTTATTTTTTCTTTTAATTATCTTATTGTATCCTGTAATCCGGTTACATAAAACTTGGCGAGCCAGCCAGGAGAATTGTAGAGTTGTTACCTTAGCTAACCATTGACTGACATCATAAGAGTGCCTGGAGGTCACAGTGGTTTGCCATTTTGGCATTATTGGTACTTTTGAGTGTTTTAAAATGGAAGTTGTGAAAACAGAAAAGGTCAAAGTTTCAAATGCTGTTTTAATCAGTGGGTTAACTGATACAGACCTTGATAACGAAGTCTTTGGGTTTATGGAAGGATTCGGACCAGTTAACAGGCGCATTAAGTTACCAAACTGTGATCAGATTATTGTGGAGTTTCAACATGAAGCCACTGTTAAGGAATTAAAGAAACAATGTTTACCCTATGACAAACCTTGTACTAGGAACCCAGATGTTTTCTTCCATATTCAAGACCTAGCCAGCGCGTACAGTCTAGAAACTAGCACATCTGCCACTGATGCCTATCTGTCAGAGCTCAGGGACATAGCTGCGCGTAGCAATCAATCATTTAAAGACCTTCTAATGGAGGAACTGGCAAAAATTGGGGAATCTTTAGGAAGGGATACCCATGCATCTGAACCAGTCACTGAACCAGAGCCAATGCTCCATAGTGACCAAGTTACATATTCCCTGCCTTTAACACCAGAAGTTAACTATATGAACAACTCAAAGGACAATTGTCCACCTACAGAGACTGGAAAACAAAACCCTTGCATTCCACCAAATCTTTTAAACACACCTGAGGTTCAGCGAGTTATTGTGGAACACATTGTTAAAAGCAGTGAGGTTATCCCTCCGCCTACTTCACAATACAGACTAAAACCGTTCTCAGGGCGAGTTCCACACCCTTCTTTTGAAACTGACTATGATACTTGGCGTAGTAGTGTAGTGTTATGCATAAATGATCCTTCACTCACCAAGTCCCAAATTGTACGAAGAATCGTGGAGAGTCTGTCAGCCCCAGCAGCGAGCATCGTTAAAGCTCTTAGTCCAAAATCCGACCCGGAAACGTACCTTGAACATCTCGATTCAGCTTACGCAGCTGTCGAAGACGGCGACGAGCTCTTTGCTCGCTTCTTAAACACAAACCAGGATAGTGGTGAAAAACCTTCCGATTACTTTCAGAGGTTATACACCTTGTTAAACCTAGTTATTCAGAGGAATGGAATTTCCTCCAGTGACGCCGACCAGCAGCTGCTCAAGCAGTTTTGCAGAGGCTGTTGGGACAGCTCGCTGATTTCAAACCTGCAACTCGAACAAAAGAAAGACAACCCGCCTCATTTTACAGCACTTCTCCTCAAACTGCGCACTGAAGAAGACAAACAGGCTACTAAAGCAGCACGCATGAAACAACACTTAGGGGCACAACGAACTAGAGTGTATTCAAATGTGCAAACAACATGCTCTCAGAGTAAAAACACTTGTGAACTGGAAATAGATGATAACTGTGATGACTTACGCAAACAAATCGCTGAGCTCAGGAGCCAAATTGCACAGCTTAAGGTTAACAACACAGATAAAAAGGCAAAGAAAACTCAAAAAGAGTCAAAACCCCGTGTGGGGACTAAAATTCCAGATGAGCCCAAACAGATTCAGCAGATAACAGCAGTGGTGCCCAGACCAAAGCCTGGATACTGTTTTAAGTGCGGAGAAGATGGGCACATAGCTTCTAGCTGTAGCAACGAGCCAAATCCAGCACTAGTTGCAACTAAAAGACTTGCTCTTAGACAGAAGCAGCGCGAGTGGGAGATGTCAAAGCCAATTGCTCAGTCTCCTCCTTTAAACCGGTAGAAGCTCCTATCGTGGGACAGATAGGTGCTAAAGTAGAACCAAGTCCCTCTAAGGAAAGGACAGAGAGACTTTTTTGCAAGCCAGTTCATGCTCATTCAGTGCCAAAACTTCCCAAAAGATTAGTGGGTGGGCGATGCACAGCTACAGTCTCAGTTAACAGTGTTGAATGTAATTGTTTACTGGATTCAGGGTCCCAGGTAACCACCATTGCCAATTCTTTTTACCAAGAACACTTACCTGACCTCTCAATTAAACCCATCAGTAATCTGTTAGAAGTCGAGGGCGCAAACGGTCAAGCAGTTCCTTATTTAGGATACATAGAGATAAGTGTCACATTTCCAAAAGAGCTCGATCAGTCTGGACTTGAGTTACCTACCCTTGCGTTAGTGGTTCCGGATATAAGCTCAAACTCTGATACACCACTACTCATTGGCACAAACACACTCGATCCTTTGTATGAGCAATTGTCTGCCAATAACTTACCTGATTCCAAGGCACTCTCTTATGGGTACCAACACGTGCTAAAAGCCTTAGCAGTCAGAAAAAAACAAAGCAAAGATGGACGAGTTGGTGTGGTGAAGCTTCGAGGGAGAACCCAAGAAGTTCTCCCTGCAAATAAAAAACTGTTACTAGAAGGGTTTATGCAACCCAGCCAAAACAAGCATGAGCCTTATGCACTCATTGAACAACCCACCAATGGTTCTCTACCAGGGGGTATAATTGTAGACTGTTGCCTCATTTCCTTACCTTCACATGGTCCATACAAAGTACCTGTTGTACTAAGAAACGAAACTAACCATGACATCACATTACCCACTAACTGTGTGATCGCTGAGTTAGTTAAAGCCGATCGTGTTATGCCATATCCAGAACCTGACAAAAGTGATCAGAAAGTACTTGCGGCGTGTAGTTCGCAGCAACAGACTTCACCTTCAAACCCTCCTCTCAGTTTTGACTTCGGTACTTCGCCCTTGTCCGAAGAATGGAAAGGGAGGATCACCAACAAACTTAACACTTACTCCGATGTGTTTTCGCACCACGATCTTGATTTTGGTCATACACAACAGATAAGACATCACATCAACTTAAAAGACGAGACCCCATTCAAACAGAAATCTCGGCCGATCCATCCACATGATTATGAAGCCGTGAGAAAACATTTGGAAGCCCTCTTGGAAACCGGTATAATAAGAGAGTCGGAGTCTCCATTTGCCTCACCAATAGTGGTAGTTCGGAAAAAGAATGGTGAGGTACGTCTATGTATAGACTATAGAAAGCTTAATCTGCAAACCATTCGCGACGCATATGCCCTGCCTAACTTGGAGGAGTCCTTTTCTGCTCTCGCTGGATCACAGTGGTTTTCTGTGATGGACCTCAAGTCAGGTTACTATCAAATAGAGATGTGTGAAAAGGATAAACCTAAAACTGCTTTTGTTTGCCCGTTTGGGTTTTATGAATTTAACCGTATGCCACAAGGAATAACAAATGCTCCAAGCACTTTCCAACGGGTTATGGAAAAGTGTATGAAGGACATTAATCTGAAGGAAGTGTTAGTTTTCCTAGACGACTTGATCGTCTTTTCCAACTCCTTGGAAGAACACGAAACCAGACTTTCTCACGTTCTTGAACGGCTTAGAGAATACGGACTCAAGCTATCACCAGATAAGTGTCGTTTTTTCCAGACATCTGTGCGTTATCTTGGACATATAGTATCTCGAGATGGCATAAAAACCGATCCAGATAAGGTGGAAGCACTCAAAACATGGCCGAAGCCTCAGACTTTGAAGGAACTCCAATCTTTCTTAGGATTTACCGGTTATTACCGACGCTTCGTTAAAGATTACTCAAATATTGTCAAGCCACTAACATCTCTCACGGCTGGTTATCCACCCAAACGGAAAAACTTTAAAACACCACCATGTAGATCAAAGTACTTGAACCCCAAAGAACCCTTTGGGAATCGTTGGAGCCAAGACTGTGAGAAGTCCTTTCAAACTATTATTGAAAAACTTACCACTTCGCCAGTTCTTGGCTACGCTGACGCAAAACTCCCATATCTAGTACACACAGATGCTAGTACGACCGGACTCGGTGCAGCGCTATACCAAGTGCAAAACGGTGTCACACAGGTAATCGCTTATGCAAGTCGCGGTTTAAGCTCCAGTGAAACTAGGTACCCTGCGCACAAGTTGGAGTTTCTAGCCTTAAAGTGGGCCATAACAGATAAGTTTCATGACTATTTGTATGGGAACACATTCACTGTCATTACTGATAATAATCCGTTAACTTACCTCTTAACAACGGCAAAACTCGATGCAACGAGCTATCGTTGGCTAGCTGCGTTGTCCACCTATAATTTTGACATCAGATACCGTGCAGGTACACAGAACGTTGACGCGGATGGCCTGTCTAGGAGGCTGCATGATAAACCTGAAGACAACTCAAAATTCACTGAGGAATGCCAACGACTAGATGAGTTCCGATCTCATCTTTTATCCTCTGTCAAAGAAGTCGAGCTTCAACTTCAAGCCGAAGCAGTGAAGGCAACATGCCAAAAGCACATGGTCTTGGATGAGACTGATTCTCCTTGTGGTTTAGTTCAGTCACTTGCCATGTCTGCAGCGGCCATTCCAGACCTATTCCAGTTGGAAGACAATAGTGACAGTTTCTTTGCTGTGCCCAAGTATAACCATGCTGACCTTGTCTCCTTGCAGAGGAAAGATCCAACCATTGGCCGAGTCATTCAGCTGCTTATGACTGACAATAAACCGCCAACTGATACTATTGCAGAACCCCCGGTGGTTCTTAACCTTTTGAGAGAGTGGAAACGGTTTGAGTTTCAAAATGATTTACTGTACCGGAGACGCCAATTAGGACCAGAGACATCATTGCAGTTAGTCTTGCCTGATTCATTACGTTCAACAGTCATGCAAAGCCTACATGATGATATGGGGCATCTTGGGGTTGAACGTACGACAGATCTCATTCGGTCCCGTTTTTACTGGCCAAGAATGGCTAGTGATATCGAAATCAAAGTTAAAACTTGCGAAAGATGTATCCGTCGGAAGGCCCTCCCTGACAAAGCTGCTCCAATGGTGAGTATTACCACCACCAGACCTATGGAGTTAGTTTGCATGGATTTTCTCTCCATAGAACCAGACAGTAAGAACACTAAAGATGTCTTAGTGATTACAGACCATTTTACAAAGTATGCAGTGTCCATCCCAACCAAAGATCAGAAAGCCACCACCGTCGCGAAGAACCTGTGGGAACATTTTTTAGTCCACTACGGGTTTCCTGAGCGTCTTCATAGTGATCAGGGACGGGATTTCGAATCACGTACAATCAAGGAACTTTGTTCTTTACTTGGTATCCGTAAAGTCAGAACGAGCCCTTATCACCCTCGTGGCAACCCCGTTGAACGGTACAATCGTACATTACTCAGCATGTTGGGAACTTTACAAGCCACTGAGAAACATCACTGGCGCGATTTTGTAAAACCACTTACTCACTCGTACAATTGTACAAAAAATGACGTGACGGGATACTCTCCCTACGAGCTAATGTTCGGTAGGCAGCCTCGGTTGCCTATAGATATTGCCTTTGGGTTACCGCATTTGAACAAGCCCTCTATAACTCATTCTCAGTATGTTAAAGAACTGAAGAGTCATCTGGAACAGAGTTATGACATTGTCATAAAAAACTCTCAAAAAACAGCGAGGAAGAACAAAGAACGGTTCGACAGAAACATTCGTGAGTCCACACTAGGTGTGGGAGATCGTGTTTTAGTCCGAAATCTTCGCTTAAGAGAAAAGCATAAATTAGCAGACAAATGGGAGCAAACAGTGTATATAGTTCTCAAACAGATGGAAAACTTGCCAGTATACACTGTAAAACCACAGAACGGAGAAGGACCCAACAGAACACTCCACAGAGATCTTTTACTGCCTTGTGGTTTTCTCTCTTCATTAGAAAATGAAACAGAACGCGTTACGAAACCTAGCAGACCTCATACAAGACAGAGTTCAGCCTTAGAACCTGACCCAGATGAGCCACTTGACGAAGAGGTAGATGAGTTTTATTACTCTGATCTTCCACAAGTGCTAAACCGACCATCCTATCAAATAGAGGTCACCTTGCCAAATAGGGAACTCATAGCAGATTCAGGACCGGTAAATAATATTCAACAACAAAACACACTATCCTTACACACAGGGGATCGCAAGGAACCAACCTTAGCTGGTAATGAAAATGCTGAATTGTCCTTACTTGACAAAGGCATCAACACCGAAACATTCTTACCTGACAGAATGAGTGAAACTGCGACATTCTTACCTGAAAGAGTGAAAGAAGCAGCAACATACTTACCTGAAAAAACGAAAAAAAACGAAGTATACTTACCTGACGTAGAAACGGGGGATGAAACTAACACAAACCTACCTCAATTGGATGGTGTCCTAAAGTCGCAGCAACGTGATGTAAGTTTTGAACCCATCATACACGATCAGACACATACATCTGAAAAGACCAAAGTCTTAGAGAATAGCTCATCAGCTCTGTCGGAAACAGAGAGCTCACTTCGTCCTGTCTCAGTTGAGAATCAAACCGAAACGGATGAGCATGATACTGTGCAACCAGAGATGTATGTCAGGAGATCTGAACGAAGTAGTCAGCCTCCTCAAAGACTAACTTACTCTCAATTGGGCAATCCACTAGTGACCGTAGTTAGGTCCCTTTTCCAAGGACTTAGTAAAGCTTTTATTGACTCTCTTACTCAAGAAGTTGTGTACCCCGTAGAAACAATGCACAGGGACGTGCATGATATTTAATGGGGGAGGATGTAACCCAGAAGCTAGAACCTTAATGAGGTATTAACTAATTGGCTTACTAATATGATCCATCCTCAATTTAGATAAAATATAAAATATAAATTAAGGAAATTAACAATACTAATTAATAGATATCTAATTAACTAATAGATAATTTCATAATGAATTATTGGAAGGGTGAATAACTAAAATAACGAGTTTAATATTAAACATCGGTTAAAACAAGAATCTTGAACATCCCTAACAGAAACAGAAGAGGAAAGCTGTATACTATTGGTCCAGGTGGGAATCTGAAATTTCATTGGCTGAGAGAAATAAGTCCCGCCTCCGCGAAATAAAACCGTGCGACGCAGCTGAGCGAGAGGAGAGACAAACGGCTGTGCAGCACGCAGATACAGAAAGCAAAGACTGAGCGGTTAGAGAGAGAGAGAGAAAAAAAAACAACGGTCGAGGCCGTGAAGAACCCTGATTTGGGTGCCGCATAGATAGAGGGAGAGGCGGACTTGACTCCTTCTAATAAGAGCTAGGAACTTGGAACCAACGCGGTGAGTAAAGAAAAAAGAAGAGAAAAAGCTAACGATGCAACTTAAAAAAAAAGGGAAACTTAAATAGCTTATCAAATTAATTCCATTCTTATAGATTTGTGTGGAGACGACAGAGTGAACCAATCCTCTGTAGGAGGGAACCGTTGGAGCGCGTTGGTGAGTGAATGAGATTAAATTCAGTAAATTATTAAATTCAAAAAGCTAATTACAGCAACCGAGGTGACAGCAGTGGGCTGCTAGACGTTAGATCCCAGGAGTTAACATCTCAAACTACCAGTTAACGGTGGTAGGGCATATAGGAGTTAACGGCTCAAACCGCCAGTTAACGGCGGTAGGGCATATGGGATTCCCAGGAGTTAACGGCTCAAACCGCCAGTTAATGGTGGTACGGCCTAGATGTACAAGGTCCTCAGGGGCGTTATAGCTAACGCCATAGAATTAGCAATGCGTCCCTTAACCAAACATTTAATAATAAAAAAAATAGATAAATAAAAATAAATAAAAGCTAACTGATTAGGGAGGAATTATTTTACAAAGGTGGACCAAAGGACCAGAATTTATATTTTGTTGAATTTTGTTATAGAACATTTTATTTATTTATTTATTTATTTATTTATTTATTTATTGTGTTACAGATATACAAGGTGTCACAATGCTGTATAGAAACACAACTAAATGTATCCTTGTTGTCATGAATGTATTTCTTGTTGAATAGTGTAGAGTAATAGAATCTAACTGAGCCTATTGAGCTGAACAATTGTTGTCATATGTAATTATATTTCCAGAGCTACTGAGAATTATTTTAATAGACAATCAAATTGATGTTATGTTAGTTGAACTGTGAACCCAAACATGATTGGCTATGCCAATAGAGTGAAGCATTTGTTTAAGTCTGTAAGACTTTATGCTGTGATGTGACGAGAAGGGTCGATGCCAACTCGCTAACAGTCCTGTTGTTTACAGGCTGGGTTTTTTTTTTTTCCTTGGGTTTGATCCCGACTCCTATGATCACTCACTTGGAACGAGAACTGGATTTCTTCCTGACGAGGGAGATGGCGAGCCTTAACCACTGAACGAACCAGGACATCTCAAGTAACTGAAGAGCAGACTGCTCTCTTCTGTGAACAATCTCAACGGTGCGGTAGGAAAAAATCGCACCACCGGACTCTGACTTTCACCCCAAGCGTGGGGATTTGACTTGACGCCGGCTGACTTGTGACTCATATGATCAAATCTCATACTGAGCATTTTACTATTGTCGATTGTTTTCATCTGTTTTTGTGTGTTATCTTTATGTGTTATATTTCCCATTATTATTAAAATTTAGTATATAAACCGTTTCATGCTATACCCGTGACTCCAGTCATTCTTAAACAACCTCCAATTCTCCCCGAACCTAATTATTGGCCCATTTGTTTATTTTTTCTTTTAATTATCTTATTGTATCCTGTAATCCGGTTACATAAGCATTTACCGTGAGTGGATGTAACTAAACGTGATGAAGGAACCTACGTGTGAATGCGATGTCAGTCAGAGCTTCCTTATCAAAGCAAGCTGAGTTCTGGTGAAAAGAATTTGGTTTGCTCTAAGCTATAAAGTTCTTATCATCAGAAGAACATCAGATGCAATCTGTCATGTCTACTTCACCCGTTTTGGAGAGACCGTCTTGGTGGATCCGAAGGTCGCAGGGGTCGGCTGACCTCTGGCACCGGAGGGCTGTAGAATACCGTGGTACCGACTCTTCAGTCCAGAGATGTCTCGGGTCACAACAGCTGGATGGAACCGTGCGTCTGGCGGACTCTTAAGGAGTCTTAACAATATCAGCTTTGTTTCTGCAGGAACTGTTTGCTCATCAGCTTTGTAGGTGCAAAAAGGTTTTGACGACGTGTCAAAATCTTTGATGGTTAAAGAGGTTTTGCTACAGATAGCCGGTCTGAGCGATTCTCTAGAACTGTCGAATCACTCAGGATGATCCTGACACACCCTGTCCTGTCTCCCGTTTTGGTTCAGCCTTGTGTCTCGTTAATTGCTCCCACCTGCCTCTCGTTTCCCAATCACCTTAGCTCCCGGCCCTCGTGTATTTAAGCCCCTTCTGTTCTGTGTCTTGTGTCGGTCCATTGTTTCAGTGTCCTGCGTGTTAGGTATTAAAATACATGATAAACGTCCTACCTGTCTTCCTCCCTGCATGTGGATCCTCGCCTCACCTCGCCCACACGCCGTGGCAGATCCAGCTTTAAGGTTTTGATGTTATGATTTGCACAGCCCATCAGAGGCGGACAGGTTTGAGAGATGTTACCAAGACAACTCAGAAAAACGCCTTCTTGATACAGGATGTTCTGACTGGTTTAAAAGTCTCTATGTGTTGGAGTTTTACTTAACCGTACTTGTTATTGTGTGAGTGCAGGTGCGAGGACCTCGTCGTCAAAACATGTTGAACACATGGCAGGTTCTAGTAGACATAAACATAACATCCATTCAGTGGCCAAAGATTAATGAAGCATTTCATTATACTATAATTATAAGTAGTAATAAAGAAGTGTTTATTTCGTGATTATCTAGATTATAAGTCAAGGTAGAAGTTCATATTGATTTAGGAAATCATTCTTGAATTTAGCAATTGATTCGAGCTGGAGTTCTTCCTTCTGTGGAGGCATACAGATGGGACCTTGGGAAAGAAAGTTATTGTTTATCTTTCAGACTTGCAGAGTCTGTGAGTCCCAGCTGGTATGAAGGCAGGCTCATTTAAAGGGAACACATGCAGTGTTGTGTCTCCTTTCTGACCAGATGTTGAATAGACGTTGAAAGGTCAGACTGTACCTAAACTGACCATGCTGGACATGACAAATGTTTTTATTAAATATGCACAGAATCTATTATACAAAATAATGACTAAATTTCTAAAATCTAGGTGTAATAACTTATTCTAAAGAAAACAGTTTTTCACCATCATCCCTTTTTCCTCTGAGCTGGCAGACTCATTCAGGAGTGTCTTCTGGTTAAAATTCATCCATTCACCAAAAACACTGATTTATAAACATGCATTGAAGAGAGTTCAAAGGTTTGTGTGTCAGCGCGGACAACCTCACCCTCGTTAATCCCTGTTGTCTGAAATACCAGAGTCTTTAAGGGAAAACAAAGTTGTATTCAGTAAAAGACAAAAGTAGGTGTTTAATCCTTGTTGAATTTTTTTAGCACAATTATTGAAACTACTCAGTTTTACAAAAATAGGAATTTTAGAAGTTGCTTGGTAATAAAATAAAAAGGGTTCTTGGCTGTAAATGACTTTTGTCCTCCTGAGATGATCTGTTTGTGAAAAAGTACACCCTGTTCTTAACTAGACTGGCAGAAGTTTGGGTAGTTTAGCTTTTATGTAATACATTTTTTACAAAGCTGATCATTATTTTTTCATAAATTTCTTATTGATGAGACATAAACTATCAAACATGAGAAAAGTTCACTGCTGCTGATACTTTAGTCGTTATTGCTTCAATAGAAAACAGATGAGGTCAAGAAGTTCAGCAGGGTGTGTTAACTGTTTTTGATGCCTTTGCAGACTTTTTAGAGGTCAAGGGTTGACAAGTCTTAGCTAGGATGGAGATATTTGCCTTTTGGTCACATTACTGGTTGTGATTGGCTGCAACCAACAGAATCTGACTTGGATTTAATCTGAAAATCCTCAAATTCAGCCAAAAAATTGTGTTAAATCAAGGTGTTATAAGTTCTAACATGTTTTATATTTAGACCTTGAAACTGTCTCGTATGACATTTTTAAGCTCATTGCAGCAGTAAAATGTTGAAAACCAGTGTGTGCTTATTTACAAAGGATCCTTTATATCTGGTCCTTACAGTTCAGCCAAGGCACCTTCGCAAAAGAGACTTGATCTCAAAAGATTTCCCTGGTTAAATAAGGATTAAATTAACAAAAAAAAAGTATTGTTAGTGCTGCATGTCTTCACCTGTGTTATGTCTGGTTAAAGGTTGAAAAGCTTGGAACCATTGTTTATTTTTAAGCGAGGCTTTAGTTCCTGTTTAACCCTGTTCTGGTTTTGCTTCAATCTTTGTAAATTAGTTAAAAAATTCTTACAATCCAAAATGGCAGAAAATTCTAAATGAGTCTTATGATGAGAATTTTCAGTTTTTAAGGCTACATAAATATGAATTTTTACCATCCAGTGAGACTACAGCAGCTGAAGAAAGGGCTGCACCATCTGCCTGGACGAGTAAAGCATGGCAGCAGCAAACGGCGAGACACAAAGAGCAGAAATACAGACCAGGAAGTTGAGCACCATCCCTAACAGGAGAATCGCAAGCAGATATCCGTGGAAGAGCAGATTTTGCCAGCTGCTGTGCCTCAAAACATGCCAGGGACTGTCTGGGTGGAGGAGCCACAGGAGGCCCAACACCCCACTCTGGTTGACCAGTTGGGTGTAGAAGATGTCAAAGTAAGAGGCTTGGGCTTCATGAGGCTGGTGGTGCTCTGTCTCATATACTTTGGCCAAGACAAGAAGATAAATGCTCTGGAGGATTAAAGCTAGAAGTGCGTACATAAACTCAAGCGGCTCTGTGCACGAAATTCCTTTGGACGCTGTGGAAAGAGAGGATTGAGAAGATGAAACATGAAGAATTCCCTTCTTCACCTGAATGTTGTTATAGGATTTACCTGAGAAGATGATAAACATCCCAGTTAGCATGGAAATCAGAGCAGTGGAGTGGCTGGATGGTGGAGAAGTCACCTTCAGGACGAAACTGAAGCCCACAGTTACTAGAGGTAGCAGAGGCATGATGAAGAGAAAGAAGCCTCCGTATGAGGTGCTGGCTCTGGTCCACATAACCAACACGGCCTGGACGCTGTTACAGAGCGCAGGCAGCAGCAGCCTCTCACCGAGAGGCCTGGAGTAACGTTTGAGGGGCACCAGACCCAGGACATGGAGGAGATTTAGGAAAACAAGAGACACCACAACCTGGAGAAATTTAGATCAAATAAATAAGCTGCCGGCATTATTGAATAAAACAAGATCTACTTTCTGAATCAATCTTAAAAGAATTTTCCACCCTTAAGTGAAATATCTTCTGCTTCCACAGTTAGAGTAGGTCATTCTCCTGATCTGGCAGGATTCTGCTCGCTTTAGCTTAGCATAAACAATGCAAGTGAATGGTAACAGCTAGCGTTTCACTTACTGTACTTCCATTAAAACAAATGCATTATAGGCTTACACCCATTTCAGTTTTTAGAAGTATAACAGCATATCAAGTTGCACTAACAATGGCCGAGGAGGAAATAGGTGTATTTTGGGGCTTCTGCCTCATGCCCTTGCAGCAGTGGCTTACAGCAGTCTCTAGTCTAAATGGACCACTGTATTCCCCCATACTCTGGGAAATATGGCAGCAGACTCCTTTTCACTTAGGGCTGGTATATTGCTTTAATTCTTTTGACATATTTTTTTCTGACATTGTGAGGCCCTTAGAGCTAATTATCCTTTATCAGCAAAACCAACTATCATAAATTGAGTACTTGGGTCCAGGGTTTGTGGGTTAAAGCCAACCACTGACACCACTGTGTAATGTGTTACTTTGATAAGAGCAGCTAGAACCATGGACCTGTACTCCTTTCAGCCCCTTTCTTCAGGAGGGTTTCATAGGCCATGTTGTGTGGAGTCAAACAGCCCACTAAGCATGGAGGTGAATCTACAATCTGCTTGTCAGTCACTCCGAGAACTCCCTGTCCACAGACCTTTGGACGGGGTCATACAAGTCCGTCCATAGGGTGGCAATTTGGTTAAACATCTATCAAGTGCCTGTGTTTCTCAACTCTATACGCTTTTCACCTCTGTTTGACACTAAAGGCTGATTCATACTGACACTGCTCCAGCATGTCGGATCTGTTGGATCGCCATGATGCGACGTTGTATGGGCGATCCAACAGTGTTGGATCATGTTGGAACATCGGTTGGAGTCGAGCTCTATTTTCTAAACATCTGATGGCGGCGTTGTATGCTGGATGTCTGTTATTGGTCAGCCAAACAACCCAACGTCATTTCCGGCACGACATATCTTCCCTTAAAAATGTAAACAGCGCGAGAGTTCACGCAGTCAAGACATGGAGCAGATGGAGCAGAGTTGTTGTTCTTCTAGCTCAAGCAGCTCCTGCTCAATAAGAATTCACTGTGTCTGTGTCGTCCATCTTTTCGTGTCGCAAATAGTAAATAGTAGTTGGGCAGACACGTCACTACAAGAGTATGCACACCTGCATAGGTGCATGGCCTCTGTTGTTTTGGCGGATAATTTCTTCAAAACTCAGGCCAATAAGTTAGGAATGCGCCTCCTGCTGTCCTGGTGGAGAATTTGTTTGCAACAGGCCAGGGCCAGTATGAATACAGACGAGATTCGACACTGCGAGGGGGGGGGGGGGGCAAATGTGCCTTTGCTTAAGCAGGAATCAGGCTTGACCATGTCCTCCAACCTCTATTTCACACACACACACACACACACACACACACACACACACACACACACACACACACACACACACACACACACACACACACACACACACACACACACTCATTAAACATTGACTTGACTACAACAAACCAGCATAGAAAGTTCTCTGAACAAACACCTAAATATTTAACAATCCTGTGACACCTTAATGATATTTGAGTATTTTACCAGAGTGTTATTCAGTGTTGCCCTGTGATGGAGTGGCACTCTGTCCAGGGTGTACACCGCCTGATTGCCCATTGACCGCTGGAGATAGGCACCAGCCCCCCCCCCCCGACCCTACGTGGACAAGCGGGATCAGAAAATGGATGGATGGATGGATATTCAGTGTTTTTAAGTATAAAGTAGCTTTGTTTAACAAAGATGTCAGAAATGTTATTGCAGCTAAAGCAAATATGCCACCAGGACACAAACGGCTCTGTACAAAACAAACAGCATGCAAATAAGCTTGCATGATGTGCATCAACTCTTACAGGATTGTTCTACGGTTCATTGGATACATTTTGTTGGCTGCACGATGCCGTTTTTCTGAGAGGAACAATTCAGGCACCAACCTGAGAGAAGCAGAGAGCCACAGGGTATGGGTAGCGATACTGTGGGATAAAAATGCCAGCCACGAAGTTTCTGAGTTTATCAGCTTGGCCGTAAATCATCAGAACCACCAGGCAGAAGGTGGGAATCAGAGGCTTCAGAGCATGATTGGAGGGAAAACTCTTCATCGCCGAGGCAAACCATCCTGCTCGCCATCTGCCTGAACTACAAACAGGAAAGCTTTAGAGTTATTCAGCTGATAAAAGTTGCCTTTTCTCCTGTGGCCTGTGTACACACATAACTAAATGATAAATAATTAGTGGGGGGAAAATGGAGATTCAAAAACATGCTAGGCTGCTCGGGGTGTCTGTCATTTTAATAAGAGAGTTCACACACACACACACACACTAAAATAAACAGCATTCTTTACAAAGAATTAAACATTCCAGATGAAATCTGTCATAAAGGTTTAGTTCTCACATTTAAGAAGCAGCAGTTAATAGAAACTGTCATCATTGTAACAATGGTATAATTTTACCTCTTTAAAAGTTAATTAGTTACTTTTAGAACAAATTCATACAATCAGGCCGTTGTAATAACAACTGCCCCTGTTATAAATGCTAATGTAGTCTAGCTACGCCAAAGCCTATAAAATGGCCTTTAGGAGACCCAAAGAACAAATACCATACTCACCATTTGATAAGCCTCATAAAATCATGACTCATTCTACCACGCGTGCCAAGAAAAACAAACTTTTAGTCATTCCCTGTGTAAATGTAGTGTCCCTGTCATCCTGCTGAGTGTTCCTGTGCAGTGCTAAGCTGCTCTCTGAGCTGTGGGCATTTACCTCATTTGTTTATATCACGGGTTCAGGTGAACTTTGTTCTTCGTTCTGTTTGTCTTTAAACCATTAAAGGAGCAATCAACCTGGACCTCAGTCAAACCTCACTTTCATCAGAGCAGATAACCTCTTAAGAATCCATTAGAGACATTTCTTTGCCTATAAGCATCATTACACACGATGTGTCATAGATTCATGAGTCAATATTGGACTTATTAAATGCGACTTATCTATAATGAGTAATTTTGAGCTTATTAATGCACATTATTAGGGAGGAAAAGGAACAACATTGCATGGTTTTCCTTTTAGTTTGACACCTGTTGGATATGTTCCCAGGCTTTATGCTCCTAGTCTCTTCTTGCTGCACTGGATTAACTCAAGTAAACACACACATGCATTCATGCACGCACGCACGCACGCACGCACGCACGCACGCACACACACACACACACACACACACACACACACACACACACACACACACACATTTCAGTGAAGGGATGGAGGTCTGTGAAGCTCAGACAAACAGCAGCATGAAAGCCTCTGATCCAGACTACTATAGCAACCAGCCAGTGAGCTGCAGGGATGTGTCCTTTAGCCAGGCTGACGCCAGAGGATGGTGCCTGGTCATGTGTGTACCCTTCATATATGTGTGGCTGCTACACTTATGTGATGGTGTTCTTTTTACCTTGGACAAAATGTGTTGGTAAAATCATTGCCCACAATGACAGTAGGGGGCAGTCAGATTACTTTTTTTTTTTAATCTGGGTAAACATAAAAACTATTCTTCACCTTTTTGACATAACTATATGGTAAAAAAAATCCTAGACAATATTTACAGACATGTTGTTGCTTAAATGTATCAATTCCTCTCTTATTGATATTTTTACCACCTGATAGATTATTTCTATTATTGCCTTTGTTTAGTAACTTTCCAGAAATAAAAGTTTAGAGTTTACTTTGCCTAAAACGTATGCTGTTGTCAATAAAAACTAATTAAACATGACAAAGTGACCCTTCACTAGGCAAAACTAGGCTGATGTCACTCTGTCTCACAAATAAAGTCTGCCATTGTTTCATCCTTCCATTTGCCGTGTACTGGTTTAAGCTACATGTAGCTTTTTTCATATATACGTAATAGTAGTACGGCCGTCTCTTCTTGGGAATTAAAAACGTAGTCCATGTGTTGGCACAATAAGTCACTTACCTGTAAAAACTATCGTTTTAACAAGAACACAGCAAAGAGTAAACATCTTTAGTCAAATGTCATAAAAATGTTGGACTAGACTTGGTTTAATTGAGTTTGTTTAGTATAGTTTAAATGACTCAAAACCAAAGCAAACTACAATGTAGAGGTGAGGTCGTGGGAGTAAATATAGCATAGAAGTTGGAAATAGTTTAGGACAGAGCGAAGAGTGGAGAGGTGCAGAATGGCTTAACCCTCCCACTGTCCTAATTGCTGTGACCTCATGAGGAAAGTTGACCATTGAGCAGGGTTGATGGTTTATCCCTTGAGGTCCATGTGACAGGGGTGAGGAGTGAGCACCACCTCACCCCTGTCACATGGACCTCAAGGGATAAACCATCAACCCTGCTCAATGGTCAACTTTCCTCATGAGGTCACAGCCATTAGGACAGTGGGAGGGTTAAAGCTGTTATAGCAAATTTGGAAAACAAATTAGCTTAAAACATTTTTAATGCCTCTTCAAAACGTTCTAATATAGTATCTTAATATATTTTGTTAAAAAATGATGTAGTTCTCTTGCATTTGTCTAAAAACCTCAGCCAATAACAGTTAGGACTGAAAGCAACTACTGGCTCATCCAGTTGTCCGCCACACTTCCCTGGGTCGCCCATTCTTTATGTGGCAATACGGGAGTGGTCTATGACCTGTTGACGCCAAGTATGGCAATTGTACCTGCTCGAGTGCAATTTCGTTAACAACGCCACCTTGGGAATTTCGCCCAAGGAATTAAAGCATGTAGATTCATTCCACTTGACAGCAGACATGGTTTCAGAAGTTACAATGAATTTATTTTATTTTATTGAAGAAACAGTTTAAAAGACATTTTAAAAACTGGCCATGTAAAATACCATAAAAAATACTAAAATTAATGCCCCAAAAGAAACTGAACCAATGAAATGTACTGAGAAAAGGGAAATTAATTTGACTCACTTAAATTAATTCATGAAGTCCAAAAAATGAGGGTTAACTAAACACAGTCCAACTATAAATTTAAATAAACAAAAAGGTTAACAAGCAGGACTGAGGCTAGTGATGGAGGCAGGTAACGCGGGGCAGAGAAGTCCCAACACAACAAAAATAATAAAGTATAAAAGATTCACCCCTGGCAGTGAGCATTCATACCAACGTGAGAAAACCCAGCACCACCACACTCGCACACGGGACCACCACCTCCGAGGCCACACCCCACACCTCCTGCCTCAGCCTGCACAAAGAAAACGAGATTAAAAACTGTATAAAATTTGTACAATATAATCAGCTGTGTTTAAACCTACCATAGCTTGTTTGCGGATCCACTATAACAGCTTTAAATTCTGTTGGATTTTAAAATAAAAAAGGGAAACAGGAATGCAACGTTAGATATTGATTAATCTGTTTATGTTTTGTTTCTATTTTCTATGTCAAAATGCCTGCAAGGAACACAGCAATCGTTAAGCAAAACCACTTTTTTTTTACTTTAAACTTTTCATTAATTTGGATCAATATTTTATTTAGGAATTAGGAAATTATCTTAAGATAATGAAATATATATATTTTTTAATGTTAGCAACAGTTTTTTCAGAGTTGGAGATAAATGATGCTAATATCAGTATGTTATTTCATATTTCTACACTTTAATCACAATTACAACTGTGGACTTTATGGATAACTAGTGATGTACCGATGTGAAATTTTTGGGCCAATACTGATGTTAAGATCACTGTTAGGGCCGATAACCGATATTTGCCGATACCTATATACTGACATTAATGCTTCTAAAGACAGCAGATTTTGTATAGAATGAAAATTATTAAAGCTGAGCTTACGTTATTATGTACACACAACACACATATTTATGGTTCTGAGATTATTACAGTCACTGTTCACAGGACTAAACAATTACACACCACCACCCTCAATGTCTGAAACAGGCAAACAAATGGAGACGAGATGGAAAAAAATATCGGTTGTTAATGTGGGCCCGGTTTTATTTCTCTATACTGATATGTTAAAAATGACTAACATCAGCCAATATCGATATTGATGCCGATATGTTGTCCATCCCATGGATTACCCCTCCACACAAACAATTATAACCTCAGTGTTTTTATTTTTTATTCAAAGCTTGCATGTCTAAGCCTCCAAAATACAGTTGAAACTTTTTTTAGCATCCATTTGTTAAAGAATTCACACCTTCACCAGGTGAACATGTGCTTTTTAGTTGGAAACACATATTTGACAAAAATGAATTATATTAGTCTATTTAGAACTTATTGTTATTATTATTGTACAATTATTTACATTTAAACTGTTGACTTTTGAAAAAAAAAATTATTTTGGTTGTAAAGCAGTTAATTATAGTTTTATTTTCGTTCCAGGGGTGCACCCTCATCCTATGAGTTCCTCCTATAAGGAAGTCTGCTGACTACACAGGAACACTGATTGATGGTGGCAAGGATTTAAAGCTTTATTTCTCGTAAGTGCAGAAGGTAACGTGTTCTCACTTTTCCACCCACTCTGGATGCTGAAGTATAATTGGGTCTAAAAATACACAAGGTAAAAAACCAAACAATCAACAGGATGACAAAAATGTCACTAGCTCACAAAAATGTGTTCCTAGTAAGAAAGTTTTCTCTGATGTGACATGAGCTTGTACTAGTCTGGCCAATTAGCAGAGAACAGCTGTTGAATTTCTCACAGAAAAATATATTTGACAGCAGACTTTCATTCAAATGCTGACATCTAGTGGACATTGGTGGAACCTGTACAGGACAGACTTTCACACCAAGTAAAGACCATCAAGTAATTTATGTTTAAAAATTCATGACACGTTTAAATTCATGATGTTGGATGACAAAAGATACTGCCCATCAGTTTACTGGTTTTCATTTCAGCTCACGCTTTTCTATTTTCTGTCTTTGTTCCTATGTGACAGCAGTAAACATTTTGTGACCTTTTGTTGACCTAATGCACCTCTTATTGATTTTTGCAACACGATAAGTGGTAGAATTAGTTTTTAATAGTAAATATTTTGTACATGAAGTGAGATTTTTTACTGCCATCATCAAATAAATATTAGAGGTACCAGTTTGTTCTAAGACACAGCCAGAGACAGCCCAAGGCATATGCGAACGAAGCGACTGCTTTGGGCCCCCAAATCACCAGGGGCTCCCAGGAGCCCCCAGGTGACATGAGTAAAAAACAATGTATTTGTTTTATTTTCTGTAGTGTAATTTGGTTTTAGTTTGTAATGCAGCACACTTTACACAAGTTTCAAATTTTAAAAACAAAAGGTAGTAAACCGAAGTTTTTTACTGTAAATTCAGTGATTGTCTGCTGATGTTTGTTTCAAATAGCTGAATTAATATACCACACTTAAATAACACTCATCATTTTAAAATGCAAATTAATTAGTGTGGTTTGCTGCTCCGATAAAGTAAAAAATCAATATCCACAATAACACCAGATCGATGTGTGCTAATTACAAAGGATGCTAATGATAGTGGGCATGTTACACAAATGGTGCAGCTTAGAATGATGAACCATCTGGTGCTGACTTTTTGATTTGGGGGTCCCCAAGGAAAACCTGTTTAGGGCCTCACAATGGCTCAGGCTGGCCCTGGACACAACTACATTTGGCTCCACCCTTGCGCAATATTTCAGTACATTTTTTGCATTGGGACAGAGGAGCTTTCTGGAATGTGAGGTGAAAAAATGTCAAATTTTATCACTGATGCAAAATTATACCTTCCATATACATAAGCATTGTTAGTTTACTTCATGGGGATTATTTCCCCTGATAACAAGACCGACGAGAATAACCACTCATGGTGCAACTCTAGTAGATAATATTTTTACAAATGTAATGGAAGAAAATATAAAAGTCGGGATATTGATAAATGATATAAGCGACCACTTACCAGTTTTTGTAACTTATGACTGTTGCTATAAAGTTCATAGAAATGTATGCAAGATGATATATAAAACAATTAGAACAGAAAAGGCAATGCAGTGTCTCAAAAATGAGTTAATAAAACAAGATTGGACTATTGTATATAAACATAAGGATGTCAATAAATCCTATGAGGCATTCTGAAGTATATTCATGGCCTTATTAGAGAAAAATAGCCTACTTATTGAAGTCAACAGGAAAGACAAGTATACAGGAAGACCATGGATGACGAAGGGACTGCAAAATGCCTGTCAAAAAAAGAACACCTTAAATAGAGAATTCATTAAAAAGAGAACTACAGAATCTGAAAAGAAATATAAAAAGTATAAAAATAAATTAACTAACATAATGAGAACTTGTAAAAAAGAATACTTCATCAAAAAGTTAGAAGATAATAAAGATAGCATGAAAGGGATATGGAATGTATTAAATAGTATAATAAAAATGCACCAAGGACTAACGACTACTCTGGGTATTTTATGGAAGGGACAAATACTATTAGTAAAATGAACGAAGTAGTCGATGGATTTAATGATTTCTTTGTACATATAGGGCCAAAACTAGCAGCGGAAATAAAGGTTGATATGATAGAAAGGGAGACTGGAGGAAACATTGAAAGGAATGCAAGTTCAATGTTTTTAAGAGCAGTGGAAGAGAAGGAGATATATGATATTGTCAGTGGACTTAAGAACAAAACAAGTACTGACTTCCATGATATTGATAAGTTAACAGTAAAGAGAGTAATTGATGGTGTAACGTAATGAAGTTCATTATTTTCAGCTCCACACAGCTGCCCCTGTACACAGTAACACCCGTGTAGAAAACGCCAAGGTCGGGTGTTCCTCAGACTGTTTACATTCCAGGAGAAGAGCCAGAAGGAGAAGAAGAACGCTTTTCAATAATCAAAGTACTTAATTTGTGATTAAAGCTATTAGAAACATATGTTGATCAATAATAATCAAGTGATGATCTGTGGAATAAAGATGTTGTGATTTATGTGTTTAATGAAAACAGGACTACTGCACAGACAGACTGACCCTCATCTCCATAGAAACGCATGACACATTGTTCCAACCAATCAGAGCTTTCGGCTGCCGCAAGAGAATCTGGCTTGTTGACTTAAAGTGTCCAATCCACTTTACTAAAACTTATCAACAATTCAGAGATATAAAACAAGGCAATGCCATTTTAAGCTCAGTTCCATTTTGACTTCAGTTCTATTCACCGTCATCCCAAAGAGAAGCACAGCTGGCCAGATGTGTTTTCTTCTTTAAACTAAGAACTGTGAAGTTGGAGATTTTCGTCGTTTAACAACCAGACAACATCCTTTCAAAATAAGAGCACCTGCTGATGCTGCCGATGGTTACCTGGGTCGACCCTTCAGACGGGCTTTGAAACGCTGCGATCGCTGTTTCGACCAGCTCCAGCGCACATCCGAGGTCTCCAGACCTGGCATTTCTTGATCTACCTGGGAGGCCCCCACTGGGTACGTACACGGCAAAATAGCAGCTCATGTCATCACTTTTCTAAGCCTCGTGATATCTAGTCATAACAAAGACTACCAGATTCAATGACGTCAGCCTAAGGAGTCTGAACCAACCACACACACACACACACGCACCAACACAACATCCAAATCCATTTTCATCCATCACAGAGTTAGTCCTGGTAGATTGTTAAGAATTTATAATTAAGAAATTAAAGATTCTTAAATGATCCCAACCCTCTCTCTTTTCTTGTCTCAAAGTCAATACAGAGTGTTTCATTAAACTCCCTGATGATAAAAACAGCCCATCTTCTGATTATAACAAGTGATCTACTTACAGTGTATTAAAATACAACTCTAGATAGTTACATCACTCTATTTCGTTACAATGGTATTGTAAAACCGCTACAATATATTTTTAATTTGTCTTTCCAGGAAGGGGTTTTTCCACAAAAAATGAAAGTAGCAAAAATTATCCCCATTTATAAATCAGGAGAAAAGCATTGTTTTACAAATTATAGACCAGTGTCGGTACTCTGCCAGTTTTCTAAGATACTGGAAAAACTATTTCTAAAAAGACTTGATAACTTTGTGGATAAACATGATCTGTTGGCAAATCGCCAGTATGGTTTTAGAAATAACAGATCAACAGTTTTGGCATTGATGGATTTAACGGAAGAAATAACTGAATGTATGGATAAAAAGAAGTATGCACTTGGAGTTTTTCTAGATCTAAAAAAAGCATTTGATACTGTTGACCACAAAATTTTAATAATCAAACTGGAGAAATATGGGTTTAGGGGTGTGGTATTGGATTGGATAAAAAGCTATGTGATGAATCGACAGCAATATGTACAAATAAATGAGTTTAAATCTAAATTGATGGATACTGAATGTGGAGTACCTCAAGGATCAGTATTGGGACCAAAATTGTTTATAATGTATATAAATGATATTTGTAAAGTATCGAAGATCCTAAAGTGTGTAATTTTTGCAGATGATACCAATATACTTTGTTCAAGTGGGGAATTTCAACAGGTTGTGGAGGTGATCACACAGGAGTTAAAGATATTAAAGACGTGGTTTGATAGAAACAAATTGTCCTTAAATTTAAATAAAACAAATTTTATGTTATTCGGAACCATAAGAAAAATATTAACATTGAAATTTGTGTTGATAATGTGTATCTAGAAAGGGTTAATACCATAAAATTTCTTGGTGTGATCATTGATCATAAGGCCTGTTGGAAATCACACATCACTTATGTGAGGGGAAAGTTAGCACGGAGCATTGCTGTCTTGGGGAAAGTAAAACATTTTCTGGATAGGAAAACATTATATATGTTATATTGTGCTTTCATATTACCATACATGAGTTATTGTGTAGAAGTTTGGGGAAACACATATAAAAGTAATATTCAGACCATAATCATAATGCAAAAAAGGGCTATTAGACTAATAAATCAGGAGGGGTATAGGGCTCACACAAACGCACTCTTTATTAAGACGCAAGCTTTAAAATTCCAGGACCTGGTCAAGTTTAAAACAGTGCAAATAATATATAAGGCAAGGAAAGGGATGCTCCCAATTGAAATAAGTAAATGGTTCTTAGAAAGAGAAGGGAGGTATAATTTTAGAGGGAAGTGGAATTTAAAAGTACAAAGAGTAAGAACAGCATTGAAAAGGATGTCTATCTCAATAGTGGGCATTAAATTCTGGAATGAGTTAACAGAAGAAATAAAGGACAGTAGTGATATAAACCAGTTTAAAATAAAACTCAAAAAAGAAATGTTAAATAAGTATAAGAATGAAGAAAATGCAATTAACCCAGGACGGCATGCAAACTGATGTTTAATCTCTTCTACAAATTAGAAAATCTAAATATAGTTCTAGTTAAACCTGAGAAATTTATTATTATTGTTTTTTTTTTTGTTTTGTGTGTTTTTTTAAGGCATTGTAAATGTTTTGTTGTTTAAAATTTGATGATGAGGATGTAAACCTGAGGGGGTAGGGCTAAATAAGTATACACTTCTCCCTACTCCTTTTCAAACAACTGCATGGAATGATTTTATGAAATGTTGGTGAATGTATATGTTTGAAATAAAGTGAACTGAACTCAATTTAGTGAAAATCTTTACATAGCTTTTAAATGAGTTCACATATTCCTGAATGAGGGTCACATTCTGGAGGGATCACATCTGGATCTGTGTTTTCACCACGTGGCAGAGGGGTGTTTACAATTATGGCAAGCCGCTTTATAACATAACACAAAGACAAGCTTTTTAAAGCAAGTGTCGATATACACCAGGGGTGTCAAACTCATTTTAGCTCAGGGGCCACATTGAGGGAAATATAGTCCCAAGTGGGCTGGACCAGTAAATAAAAAAAACAAAAAAACTTCAGATTGTTTTCTTTGTTTTAATACAATCAATATAAAACAAGGCTGGAGCCTGAGGACAGTGTATCCAAAATAGTACAAGTACAACACTTGATGTGTACTTGAAAATTTGAAAAAAAAAATCAACAAATAAAAAAAAAACATTCCTTAGTGATTCAAAGAGCTTACAGATCACATGGCAAGATCAGTTTCATGCAGCACTTAAAGTATATTTGACTCATTTTACTTAACATCTTTTAGCTTTTACCAGCACATCAATATCAGAAGTCACATCCTGAGTGGCGGCCAACTTCAGGATGTGATTCAAGTTCTTGTGTGGGCCTTGAGCGCAGCTTTGTTTTATTTATACTCATTACAGAGAAAACTTGCTCACAATGATAAGTTTATTTTCACTCTACATTGTAAAGTATGAAAATAAAGTTTACACAACCATCTCGTGGGCCGGATTTAACCCGCTTGCGGGCCGGATCCGGTCCACGGGCCGCATATTTGACACCCCTATACACCATCGATATACACACATTTCATTTTGGTCATAAACAGTCACGTTGTTGTCTATCTAGGGTTGCAACAGATATATTTGTCAATTATGATATAGTTGTCAACAACTGAAATTCACATTTAAGGCAATGAAAACAGTAAAAATGTAAAACGATCCCAGAAATGATACATTTTTAAATATTGAAGAAAAAAAAGTTATTTAGTAATCATATGATATTTTGTACTAAAACTAGAGCAGAAAATTTCAATAAAAACATTTAAAAAATATATTACGGCTATTTAAGACACACGTGCGCGCGCACACACACACACACACACACACACACACACACACGCCGTTTTAAGATAATTAAGATGTTTACTAGTTAAAACTCGTATTTAAAATCTTACACAACTGGCCATAATCCTCTTCCGTACTCATACGTACCAGTAAAAATGAAGAAACAAGAATGTCGTTTGAATTTATGTAAAAATGACCTGCCACACTGTGGTTTATTATACACTTTCTTGGAAAGCCCTAAAACCATCCTCCATGCTTGTGTCACTGCGGGCCAAGACGACTCGTGTAGGCTTTTTTTTAAACCTAATTACAAACGACAGCCCCCTAAAACGCGTACATGGTAGACTGCACGTAGCTTCCAGGCCCATGCTTTTCCTAAATCCTGCCCCAAACCAGCTGATAGCCAACGGTACACCGAAACATCACAGATAGGAGGATCCACCCGAATATCCTCACCGTTAACTTCTTCACCAGAGGAGCTGGCCGCGGAGAAGTTACTGCAGCTACGGGACGCTCTGGGCGAGGTAAACACTTTCCTCCTAAAGCAGATAAGATAAAAGAAGCAAAACAAAACGAACGTGCTAGCTAATATACACGGTTATCCTAGCTGTGGATGCTACTTTTGTGCTTTCTGGAAGCTTCTAAAACGAGATTTTTATGCGTAGAAGAAGAAATCTGCGTTTGTGACATTCCAGCGCAATGCTGCGTGGGATGCTGCAGCTCTTCATTGTTTCAGCTCATTTAACAAACTTTTAAATGCAGTACAGTTCATTTTTTATACTTTTAAAAATCACACAGTCCACAAGGAAACCCTTGAATTAGCCAGTTTCATCGCGGGGCAAAAAGGTTTACCGGAAACGCTTTTTGACCTAAAATGTTGCGTATTTTCCTTCACGGCTCTGGGCAGCGAGGTTCCTGCGTGAGAAGAGGCGAGGACGTGGCAGTCCTCGTCCTCCAGCCTTCCCGGTGCACCTTTCCACTCCCAGAAAAACTTTAAGGACACATGTGGGAACACTGAAACAAACATAATAGGACAAATTCAATTTGAGTCACAAAAAAAAAAACGTTCATGCTAATAAATGAAATAATTTCTTCTTTATTATTTTAACGTATTTCCAAAACCAGGAGTTATTTGTTTTCAAATAGGATTTTTACTAGACATTTTGTCTTTAGTAGTTTTTTTCTTTTGTTTATAACATATTAACATAGCTTATGTTGTTTTTCCTTCCAGCTTATTAAAAAGCTTGTTCATACCTTTATCCTCTAGTAATCTCTGATGCCATCAGAGGTTGACCTTATTAGGCATCCAGTACCAGTTACTTTTGTCTCTGCACCACTGGTTATAGAAAAATAAATAAATCAGCAAGCAATGCTTCATATTAAACTCCAGATACTAGTTATAAATCAATGATCAGTAATGGTTCAAATCAAATAGCTCTTATTTTTTGTGTCATATAATTAAAAGTCAAAACTGAAAGGCTTCTGTGGGAGAGGAGGGACTTTTCACGACTTTTAAATGTGTAAAAACTGAGACTGTCATTTCTTGCAATGTGTTTTCTGTCTCAGCCACATACTGCTGCTGCCCTGAATTGAAACTCATACGAATTCCTTCTTTTCCACTGACAGATTGCTTTTGTGGCATAGGCAGAACTTGTCTGAACCTGTGGTCTGCTTTTGCTTCCATTTTAGTGCCTTCACAAAACTGCACAGATGAATGTTGTAAAGCAGCTTTATCGTGCAGTTATGGTCCAATCTTTTCACTTGTGTTGCAAGTAAATCCATCCAAGTGCGCTATTTACAGAAGTGGTGTGGTGTTTAGTTCTGCTTCCTCCTGGCCTGCAGATCGAATCACAGCTATGCAGACTAGTCTGTGAAGAGGTTTGCACCCTGTACCTGAATGAGTTTTCTTTTTGTTTGTTTCTACAACCCAAACATTGGGTTTTGCATCATTGCATGAATGTACAAATTACCTGCAGCGTGTGGGTGCGAAGGCAGTTTCTGATGCACCAGTGGACATTTTCATTGTAGGTTTGTGTTGCCTGCAGCTACCAAGTTTTACTTTTACCAACATTTTTAATACATTTCGCAATCAGACATACATTGTCATTTTATTCTAATTACACAAAGCATTAAAGCAAAGTAAATGTTGTTGTTTTCAATTATATTTTGTATTCATTTAAATATTGGTTGATTTCAAATAATTGCTGCAGATGAAAACAAAGTTGGACTCAATAAACTTTATTTAGTTCCTGGAGGAGAAATAATCCCATTGTACTGCAAATGATTGTTACAGGAAATAAGAACAGGATGCCAAATGTAATAAATAATGTGAAATATAAAATTGCAAACTGATTCAAAAGTACATTTAAAAGCTTTTCCGTAAATAATTTGCATCTAATCTCAATACTGTTAGCAGAAATTGCAGCTAGCTGTTTTTATTTGAACATTTTTTTCCTGCTGAAGAATATACTAGTCACTAAACACTAGGGATGCACCGATGGATCGGCATTTGATCCCAATCGGCCGATAGCGCCCCTATCGGTTTTGATCGGAGTTTAGATCAAAGCAGACCGAGACCATTTTAGATTAGGTTACATTTCCTTTATTCCCAGATTATGTAGTTTGTTGCACTCATTATTATGTTGTAGAAAATTTCTGGCCAATCCACGTGATCGGTATCGGTGATCAGCATTCTTTGATATCGGTATCGGTGATCGGCAGCAACAAACCTGATCGGTGCATCCCTACTAAACACAGGAGACGATTCTTGAGGACAGAAAATAGTTTTATTTTGTTAAGGATGTGTGTTAAGGTTTGATTAGCCTCTCTGTTGTGCAACTTCATGCTAAAACTTGGTTTGTTCTACAGGTGGGATTAGAAAACATTTGCAAAAACAGGTCAACTCTAATTACTTTCTCTCCCTTTCTCCTTTCCAGAATGGAGCCAACGCTAACATGTCGGTGTATATTGCTGCTGAGCTGCATGCAGCTGCTATCAGCTCACAATGACTTCTTCACCTCTATAGGTAAAACCAAACGTATGCTTTAAATCTATGGGAGAAATTCAGTCTCACTGGAATATGACCTTTGTTTATTTTTTTGGACATTGACATTTGGTTCTGTGAAATTATATATTTAAGTTTTTTTTTAACTTGAAATACATCAGCAAAAATGTTATCCATAATAATTCAACTGCAGATTTTCAATTTAAAGATTTTATCAGCAAAAATTCCAAAATAACTGAGGTGATCTCCTGGCAGCCCAAGCCAAAGCAGTCATCACTCGATCAAGTCGACACCTCACTGGTGGCTAGAGTCACTCGGCTTGATCAGTTGGCGATTAATTTGTCTTGGGTCACCAGGGGGTCACCTAAGTTGTTGGACTATTGCTGTTGAATTTTTTACATTGAAATTCTGCGTTGGAAATTTTACGGATAAAATTGTTCAATTCAATTCAAAAATACTTTATTAATCCCAGAGGGAAATTGATGGTGTATTTTAAAGATATGAAACCATTTTTAAAACCTTATTTCTGATTGTAATCGTCACTTAGTTTTTCATGCAGGCTGAAGTTGAAAATAGCCTCCTACACCTATCTCCTGCATTAGCTTCTGATAGAAAACAGACGGTGAAACTCTAGGATTTGAAAATCCTCACAGATCTACGTCACACTGTTACTTAACATTCATGGACTCACACATCGTGATTCACCATGGGGAAAGCTGTTATTGGTTTAGTGTTCAGGAAACGGCAGAGAATGTCTCAATTAGTAAAGCTAACCGTTAGCATTAGCAATTCCACCACACAGAAAAACTCCTCCAGGCTTGTGTTATTTGCGGATATAAAACATCAATATTGGAGAGCAAATGAAGTCAGTTGTAGTTAGCCACTGTGGTAATTAGTGCTGTTAGCCAATCTGAGGCAAGATGTCCCAATATCAGGAAATAGGCTCCAAATGCTGCCGTGTTGTGCCACTCTTTAATAGCAGACTAGTCAGGGCTGATCCATGCATTTCTGGGCGTTTTCTGCCCCTAGTACAGGCATTCATTTCTACCAGAAACCACTGCAAATGTATTGATTAAACAAGTGAACCACACCTTTAAGTAAAAAAAAATCAATTACTGTTTCATATAATAAAAATTCAATGTCTATGAAGTCATATTCTGTTGAGACTGTATTTCTTCCATATAAAACTGACTTCCCTCATCTTTTATTGTGGTCTTGTCTTTTAAATGGATTTGATTTGTTGTCCCCAGGCCAGATGACGGATCTGTTGTACACCGAAAAGGACCTTGTCACGTCATTGAAGGATTACATCAGAGCAGAGGAGAGCAAACTGGAGCGGGTCAAATGGTATGGAAACGGTTTGGAGCCTGTTTTACAATGAAACATGCTTATCTGTTATATCTTTTACTTGTAGCTTCTTAAACCCTCATAATTTTTGTCACAGGTGGGCTGATAAGTTGGATTCCTTGTCAGCAGTAGCCACACAGGACCCTGAAGGTTTCCTGGGCCACCCTGTTAACGCCTTCAAACTGATGAAGAGGCTGAACACAGAGTGGGCAGACCTGGAGAGTCTTGTACTTAGTGACACAACTGATGGTAATTAAAAAAATAAAGATTAGATTTTGGCTTTTTCTAATTGTAGTTTAACTCACTGTCTGAATTTTCACAACTATGTTTCTCATAGTGAAAGTATCACCTATGTGTAATTCTTGCAGGATTTATTTCCAACCTGACCATCCAGAGGCAGCATTTCCCTACAGAGGAGGATCAAACTGGGGCTGCTAAAGCTCTCCTTAGATTACAAGACACTTACAAACTGGATGCCAACACCATCTCTACGGGAAACCTGCCAGGTAAAGCTTTCCTTTTAGGTGTGAAACACACACCCCATGGAGAAATTACATGGTATAGATTATTCTAATCTGATTTATTTGTTCGTGTCCTGCATTTCTGCCTTCTAGGAGTGAAACACAAGAGCCAGATGACGGTGGAGGACTGTTACGAGCTGGGTAAAATTGCCTACTCGGATGTGGATTATTATCACACCGAGCTGTGGATGGCCCAAGCCCTGAAACAGCTCGATGAGGGGGAGGAGTCCACCATAGATAAGGTGACAGTGCTGGACTACCTGAGTTATGCCATCTACCAGCAAGGGGAGATGGAGCGCGCTCTGGAGTACACCAAGAGGCTGCTGGAACTGGGTGAGCTTTTGGTTGACTAAAATGATTTAGCTAAATATGTCGCCAATGACCGGACTGGGTTGGATGAACTTCTTTGAGAGTAATCTTTAGATTCATATCTTTAAGTTAGCTTTTGTCGTCAGCCTGCTTCAAGATGGTCATGACAGCTAATTAACAATAAAGTAAATGTTACAAATATTGATCTTTCTTTTTTAGACCCAGAGCATCAGCGCGCCAAAGGCAACGTGAAGTACTTTGAATTCCAACTGGAGAAGCAGAGAAAAGCAGAAGAAGAAGAAAGTAAAAAACAACCAGAAAGACCGAAAAGGGAAACGCCAGAGAAGAGGAAAAAAAAGACTAAAAAGTCTTTTTCTTTGGTCCCGGAGAAGAAGAAGTATGAAATGCTTTGCCGTGGGGAGGGTATCAAATTGGTGAGAATTAAAAAAATAAAATAAAATAAAAAATCTCACATCTAAACGACAGCTCAAATGAACTCTCTCTTCTTCTTATCAGACACCAGCCAGACAGAGCAGGCTGTTCTGTCGTTACTATGACAACAATCGCAACCCCATGTATGTGCTGGCACCTGTGAAACTGCAAGATGAGTGGGATCGCCCTCATATTGTTCGCTACCTGGACATCATCTCAGACGTGGAAATTGAGAAGATAAAACAGCTGGCCAAACCCAGAGTAAGTCTCTATTTCCACAAAGATCTGTATGCAGAGCTTTGGGAAGTTTCCACAAGAAGTATAATTTTTTTCTGGACACTGCATGCGGATTGTCACGAGCGTAAAGAAATTACATGAGTGTTACTCCATTTTTCCTTGGCAGAGCTGAGTCGTAACAATTTAGTGGGGGCTTGTCCGGGATCTTCCAAGGTTTTACAAAACAGGGTTATGGTCGTTCTGCTGTTGCTCGATCATTTTGCCCCAGAGACTGAGTTTGCGCCATATTAACTGCCCCAGTACAGAGCTGTCTGCAGTTTTCAGGTCCGGATGCAACAATGAGGCAGGAAGTGAGATGTGTTTATGCGAGATGCATCTGGTATATTTCAAAATAAAACCCTTGTTGCACGTTATTTTACTTTTTTTAAATGACAGGGATGTCATTTCGCAGTGTACGATAGATCACATTACTCTATCTTTAAACATATTATGTCAAATTTCTGCTTATATTAGTGTTTATGTATTTAGCAGATGCTTTTGTCCAAAGCGATTTACAGGCAATAATCAAGTCAGCAGGTTGCCCTTTAGGCTAACAACAAACACTATTCAGTCAATCCTAGGTGGAGTGAGGCAGCATAATCAATTATAGAGGGAAGCGAACATGGAGTGTGCAGTAGAGGGGGGACGGGTGCTGGGAGGATTCTAGTTTAGAAGATGCTCTCTGAAGAGCTGGGTCTTCAGGAATTTCTGGAAAATCAACAAGGAAGCCTCTGTTCTAGGAGCGCTTGGTAGATCATTCCACATTTGTGGAACGACACATGAGAAGAGTCTGGATTGTCCTGAGCGTGGTGTAGGCACTGCTAGCCGACGATTCTCCGATGACCGGAGCAGCTGGGCCGTGACGTAAGCCTTTGCAAGAGGATTCAAGTAAATGGGAGCCGTACCATCCAGGACTTTGTATGCTAGTGCTAGTGATTTGAATTTGAGATGTGCAGCTAGCGGTAGCCAACGAAGCTCAATGAACAGAGGGGTGACGTGCTCTTTTAGGCTGCTTATTTGGTGCTTTTGCGGGATCAAATTTCCTGAGACATTTTGCACACAATCTGCAGTGGATGTAAATGGCAGTCAGTCCAGAAAACACACGGAAGCCGGACTGCATCCATTCTGTAGCCGATGTATGTGGGTGGTTTAGCACAATGAGGAGTGAGAGGTCAAAGCTGTGTGGCTGGCTGAAGGTTAGGGCAATCACACACACACACACACACACGCACACACACACACACAGGTGTGTGTGGGGGGTAAATTATTTTCCTGACTTCACAGCTACGCAGGGCAACCATCTCCAACCCCATCACTGGAGTTCTGGAAACAGCTTCGTACAGGATCAGCAAAAGGTAAGGAGGAGGCAGAAGAGCAGTGTGGGAGAAAGTGGGATTGTTTTTCCTCTCCTCATAATAACTCCTCTGCGCTCCTCTCAAGTGCTCCATCTCTCCACCCCTCCACAGCTTAAAGACTCTTGAGCTGAAAGAACCAAATTATACATCTTACCTGTAGACTGGTTTTCTGCTGTGGTAAAAATTTGGTATTGGGTTATTATTTTTTTATGGAAATGTTTCTGCTCAGGAGTCTGATAAAGAAAGGTAACCAAGGAAGATGGAGGAGGGGAAAGTGTGGTGCTTCTGCTAGTTAGTATTGACCCTTTGCACCGACGTCACCTAATCACGTGGGTCCACAATGCTGGACGGCAAAAGCATGTAAATAGTGAGCGACACGAGTACTAAACAAAGGGAAAAGTAGAGCCTGAAATTGTTTTTGCGATCAAAACAAACTCCTCCAGCATTCCTTCAACTAGTTCATGCCCAGTTCAGTTATCAGAAGAAGTAGCGCATCTAGCCGGGGCTCATAGAGAGAGGTATGTTAACTAGCTTACCAACGTTAGCTTACGTTCTCTCTGCAGCTGTTCACCGATGTAAACATGTTGCTGAACTGTCTTCCTCGTGAAATAAATTAACGTTAATCTTACCCGGTAAAAAAATGTTTGCTGCAAATCTGAGGCTTGCTAGTCCGCTTGATTGATCGCTGCAGTTCATCTCCATCCTCAGTCTCCATCAAAGTTATTAAAAATACAAAACGAGTTGAGTTTACATCCTTGTCTGTTAGTGCAGCCAACGAAGCAGCAAGCTAAAACCATTTTACTGTCAAATCAACTAAATAAAAGCGATAAAAGGCTACAAACTGGCTGGTTTTGACTAGCTTCACTCGAGTTTCAATGGGTGTAACCAGCCTTTTTGCCATCCATCATGGCGAAGGGGGCGGTCACATGAGTGGCGTGACGTCACGTGCAAAGGGTCAATAAACACAGCTGCCTTCAGACTGGGGCGTGTCTGAGTAAAATAAAAAAGCCTCGTGGAGAACTGTTTTCAGAGGACTATTATTTACAACCAATTTGCTTTTCTTTTCTCTCCTTTGTCTCCACCTCTCATCTCCGTGTCACCTGTTTCTTTTTTTCTGTATTCTGTTGCTCTTCCTCTATGTCCTTGTGCCGATGGGATTACTGTAGTTGAGGAGAGCCACGGTGCATGACCCCCAAACAGGGAAACTTACCACAGCCCAGTACAGAGTCTCCAAGAGGTAAGGGGTCACAGGTCACCAGGAAGGTGCTTTTGGCTTCTACTAATCCTCACCAAGTACCATTTTAATTGCTGCCGACTGACTGGATCACTTGTTTGGCTTTGTGCTGAGAAAACATCATTTAAAAGGAAAATAATAACATTTTTGATTCACTTGGAAAACCAACAATATAAATTTTTTTATTCCTAATTGATGCAAGACAATTTGAACTTGCGTTGCACGGTAATTTGACCATTAAAACTATTGTGTGCAGAATTTAGATTTCAAAATCAATAAAAGCAACACTTAAGTTTCCAGTTACTTCCTCCTGTTGGTTGAAAACAGAATTACATCTGTTGTAAACAACCCTGTCACAGCATGCTGTAGCTAGCGCTAACAACGAGCTAACACTAAAATGAGCCAACTGATACTAAATAAGCCACGAAGTAAAAAGATCCACACTACTGGAT
This sequence comes from Nothobranchius furzeri, assembly GCF_043380555.1. Classification (NCBI taxonomy): domain Eukaryota; kingdom Metazoa; phylum Chordata; class Actinopteri; order Cyprinodontiformes; family Nothobranchiidae; genus Nothobranchius; species Nothobranchius furzeri. Next base: position 30,548,991 of record NC_091752.1, read on the forward strand.
TAAAAAAATATATTATTACGTACAAGTTTAGTAGCAACAACATCAGGTCACAATCAGTCTAAGTTCGTAGCTTCCATTAGCTTCCTCAAACAAGTGTAGGCCATGCCGATGTTCACTCTGGTTTGAGCTCTTTGCTTTCGTCTCCAAATACTCTCTAACTTTTACTTCCAGGCTCCACCATGATGCCTGAAAAAAGCAAACTTCTTGTTGCTTTATTGATGGATGGCGAGCTGTGAAGCTAACTGCTAGCCTTTATATAAGCTATTGACACAGTAAACAACTATTGCTATAAAGCAGATAAAATCCCTGACTAGTAGGGCTGGGTAATAAATCGAAAATGTATCGTTATCAAAATTTCTGACTCTTATTGAGGCAATTTTTCCCATGTCAATAAATTTGATGATGAAGAAATCAAAAGATGTGTGTAGTTTGACAGCGTTCATATCCCCTTAAGAAGCTGTACCACCTTGAGTCGCATAAAAATGTGACTCAACTAATACACGTGGCAGCCCCATCTAGTGGACAACATTTGTTTCTGCGCATACCTGTAGTTATCGTCCATTTATCGTTATTGAGGTGAAATCCTCAATATATTGTGCTATTGATTTTAGGCCATATCGCCCAGCCCTACTGACCAGTGATCTTATCTGACTCACAACACTATTAAGTGCAGTTTCTGGTCAGCAGAGGCCTACAGAGGGCTGTTCAATGTGAAATTGCTCAAGGTTACGTTTCAAGAACCACTGAAAGCAATTTAAAAGCAATAGCTTAAAGAGGTCATTCATTCAGTCATATTTTTAATACACTTTCATTGGTCCCTAATAGGAATGAATCCCTTGTAAGTCGTTTTCTAGGGAAAAAAGCTCTGGTGCACCTGTTTTAGCACAGAGTCTCTTCACACGACAAAATTTGGAGTCCTATTTCCTGATATTTGGACATCCCTCCGCTTATTGGCTAAAACTAACGTGACTCTACCACTGACTGTTTGCAATGTACATGTTTTATCACCACGAATAACACAAACCTGAAGGAGTTCTGCTGTGTGGTGAAGTTGCTAATGCTAACGTTAGCTTTTACTACTCGAGACGTTGACCAAACAACAGCCTTCCCCGTCACAAGTCAGGATGGGTGAGTCCATAAATATTAAGTGACATTGTGACGTAGATCTTTCAGGTTATTTCAGTTCTAGTTTCACCATCTATTTTCTATCAGAGGCTAATGCAGGAGATAGGTGTAGGAGACTATTTTAATGTTCAGCCTGCATGAAACACTCAGAGCGACCGATTATAATAAAAATAATAACTTAAAGATGGTTTCTCAGTGAAGGACCATATGTTAAAAACTATTTTTTGTTGTTTTAAGTAATTCCTAATAATATTTTCTCCTGTTACCCTAAATAATCGCAACTGCTTCAGATGATGCTAAAGTACACAAAGTATTTTGGGTTTATTGCACAAACAGAAACTGAACAACTACAGGTGCTGGCCAGTAAATTAGAATATCATCAAAAGGTTGAAAATATTTCAGTAATTCCATTCAAAACGTGAAACTTGTACATTATATTCATGCAATGCACACAGACCAATGTATTTCCAATGTTTATTACATTTAAATTTGATATTTATAGGTGACAACCAATGAAAACATCAAATCTGGTATCTCAGAAAATTAGAATATTCTAAAGGCCAATGAAAAAATGTTTGTTTCTCTAATGTTGGCCAACTGAAAAGAATGAACATGAAAAGAATGTGCATGTATAGCACTCAATACTTAGTCGGGGCTCCTTTTGCCTCAATAACTGCAGTAATGCGGCGTGGCATGGACTCGATCAGTCTGTGGCACTGCTCAGGTGTTATGAGAGCCCAGGCTGCTCTGATAGTCGTCTTCAGCTCCCCTGCATTGTTGGGTCTAGCGTATTGCATCCTCCGCTTCACAATACCCCATAGATTTTCTATGGGGTTAAGGTCAGGCGAGTTTGCTGGCCAATCAAGGACAGGGATACCATGGTCCTTGAACCAGGTGCTGGTGGTTTTGGCACTGTGTGCAGGTGCCAAGTCCTGTTGAAAGGTGAAGTCTGCATCCCCATAAAGTTGGTCAGCAGCAGGAAGCATGAAGTGCTCTAAAACTTCCTGGTAGACGGCTGCATTGACCCTGGACCTCAGGAAACAGAGTGGGCCAACACCGGCAGATGACATGGCACCCCACACCATCACTGACGGTGGAAACTTTACACTGGACCTCATGCAACGTGGATTCTGTGCTTCTCCGCTCTTCCTCCAGACTCTGGGTCCTTGATTTCCAAAGGAAATGCAGAACTTGCTTTCATCAGAAAACATAACTTTGGACCACTCAGCATCAGTCCAGTCCTTTTTGTCCTTGGCCCAGGCGAGACGCTTCTTGCGCTGTTTCTTGTTCAAGAGTGGCTTGACACACGGAATGCGACACCTGAATCCCATGTCTTTCATGAGTCTCCTCGTGGTGGTTCTTGAAGCGCTGACTCCAGCTGCAGTCCACTCTTTGTGGATCTCCCCCACATTTTTGAATGGGTTTGTCGTCACAATTCTCTGCAGGGTGCGGTTATCCCTAGAGCTTGTACACTTTTTTCTACCACATTTTTTCCGTCCCTTCGCCTGTCTGTTAATGTGCTTGGACACAGAGCTCTGCGAACAGCCAGCTTCTTTAGCAATCACCTTTTGTGTCTTGCCCTCCTTGTGCAAGGTGTCAATGATTGTCTTTTGGACAGCTGTTAAGTCAGAAGTCTTCCCCATGATTGTGGTGCCTTCAAAACAAGACTGAGGGACCTTTTAAAGGCCTTTGCAGGTGTTTTGAGTAAATCAGCTGATTAGAGTGGCAGCAGGTGTCTTCTATATTCAGCCTTTTCAGAATATTCTAATTTTTTGAGATACCAAATTTGGAGTTTTCATTAGTTGTCACTTATGAATATCAAATTTAAATGTAATGAACATTGGAAATACATTGGTCTGTGTGCATTGCATGAATATAATGTACAAGTTTCACGTTTTGAATGGAATTACTGAAATATTTTCAACCTTTTGATGATATTCTAATTTACTGGCCAGCACCTGTACATGCTTCACTAATATTGTGCAGTTGAGTCTAAATATAAATTGACAAAGAATTTTTTTGTTGGTGAGAAATTAAAATTGGTGAGGAAAATTGATATTTTTATGGAACAACCAGCTCTTTGCAAATGTTTTATAATTTATTTATAAACTTCAAATGCATTTTTTTCCTTTTTATTAAGCACACAAAGTTCTAACCTACTTGGTGCTCACTGTTAAATTTGAACTTCCTGCTAAAAATGGCTAGCTCAGCAGCCCACTTCCCCCCCAACATCGCCTTGGTTTTTCTGCCCTGGGTAATTAATGTGGATGTTGGCGTAAAGGCGTGGCATCCTTTGATGCTTCTGCATGCTTACATGCTAGGCAGCATGTCTTTTCCAGCTCGGTGAGCATTAGTGCCAGAGCGAGACAGATGGAAGACCTCTGTGAGCTGGCTCTGAGTTGAGAGACTAGAGAATCCTCTGGCTCATATCTGAAGGAAAGAGAAGTCAGCGGCACAATGGAATGGAACAAAATGTGACTCATCTTCCTTTCTTCTTTCAAAAACACAGACACTTTTGGGCTGCAGAGATTTGGCTTTTTTTCTAACTTTTCCTAAATATGTGGGGTTTTCAGTGCTTCAAATAAAGGAATGACCAACTTGTGTGGGTTTATGAGCTGTATGCTATTCTGGGGTGTGTAAGTAATAATGAAAGACAACCAAACTATGAAATTCAGGAATGTATTATGTTCCTCAGTTGAACAACTCCACCATCCTGTACCCTGAGCTGATTGGAGATTCTGAACTTAACTCGGGCCCTTTGCGAGTTTTATTACTTTCGTCCCACATTTCTCTCACTTTTCTGTCATTTAACTTAAGAAAATAAACTTTACTTCCCTTTTTTTTTTGCAGTTTTTGATGGCATGTCACCAGCATGCTGCATGATTTTCTTGCCTTTTATGAAACATCTCTACTACCACCTAGTGGTTGTGTGTGTTTACTACCACACTACATAAACGATTTGCATTTCTCACTAGCTCCTTTTTCTTCTATTTAATGTCAGCGCTTGGCTCACGGCTTATGAAGATCCAATGATTGAAAAGATCAACCAGAGGATTGAGGATCTCACAGGTCTGGAAATGGACACAGCCGAGGAGCTGCAGGTAAAACACCCAGAAGCTCCAGATCTGAATCCTGTCCCGTCCTGAATGCAGACACTTTATTTGTCTGTGACCTTGTAGGTGGCAAATTATGGTGTTGGAGGACAGTACGAGCCCCACTTTGACTTTGGAAGGGTACGCCTCTCATAACTTAATTTCTTAGAATCAACGGTGACATTTAAACGACGGGTCACCTGAGCTGCTGGTGCTTGTTTCTGCAGAAAGACGAGCCGGATGCCTTTAAAGAACTGGGCACCGGGAATCGCATAGCAACCTGGCTCTTCTATGTGAGTAAACACAACTCAAAAAGTATAGATGTTTTTTTTTACGCCCTTTTTTGGTCATTAAGCTATGTGAGTTCCTGAAACATTTGATGAAAGAGAACAGACATTATATTTAATTTCTTTTTCAGTTTATGATTACAACTTGTCCTTATTTTAGAACGTAGAGTGTTGCATGGCAGATAACACTGAGTTTGCTGTTGTAGATGAGTGATGTGACTGCAGGTGGAGCCACAGTTTTCCCAGATGTAGGGGCAGCAGTTTGGCCTCAGAAGGTAACCATTAACATTCATCCGTACCTAGCTTTGGATGCTTAATATTTAATTCTCAAATTTGACATTATCTTTCATTACTTTTGTGTCATTCACACCAACCATACACTAAAATTATTAGGGGTGTGCAATCATAGGTACCTCACGATTCAATTTGATTTCGATTCATGGTCCTTCGATTCGATTATTAAACAGTTGTCACGATTACCACGGTTACCACTATTTTTGATGCATTTTGTCACTATTAAGTTTACAACTTTTTGATACTTTCAAATGAATTCTGCACACTTCAAGTTACCCCCCATATTATTCATGCAAGACTGAACAAATACCCTACATAAAGGTTTGCATGAAATCTGTAGGATAAACGTGAATGATGAACATGAAATTAAACACGCCAGTTTCTCATTTTCAAACTGAATCAGCTGAGAGTCTGCAATCTAACGACGCAGAGATGCAGAGCTTCTGGTCTTTACATCACCTGACAGTTTATGTGGGACTGTGAAGAACAAACACCTTTTGGAGCAGCTTGTGAAAAAACTTAAGGAGTGTTGCTTCAATTGGCAAAAAAGGCAAGTTACGTTCAAGCTAATTGGACTTTCGTGGCGGCGCAGAGATGGCCCCCTACACATTTTATCCCACAATCACTCTGTGAAAACATGATCACGCCTCAGACTCACCACTAATAAATGACCGAAGGCTCCCCAGTGTTTTTGTTCCCTGGAGCTTTTGACAATTAAAATTGTGCCCACATTTTCTAAGTTAAATACATCATCTCTTTTAACAACGGTAGTTTCTGCTTCAGCCCTCCCCCTCCCCCTGCGCAGCAGCCGCAAACTCACTGATGTGCCTGCGGCCTCTCGGAGTTCCTGCTGCTCTAAACATTAAAATAATTATTTCATTTTCTGTTCCTCACTTCTGATTACCTTCAATGGTGTCTGTTTGTTGCAACCACCAGGTACAAAAACTAACTTGTTTTTATTTGACTATTTTTCTGTCCTGTCTGTTTATTTTCTTCCTGCATCTCCTCTCAGTCCTAAAGAGAAACTGCTACCTGGGTTCATATATATTCACCTTATGAGTTACCTTTGAACTGCAGTTCTAAAAGATCTACCGACCGCAGAAACAGCGGAGTGCATGCTGCGCGCCGGCCGCACCAGTGAGGTGGTCACCGGAGGGCAAAACAGGTGATGTGCTCCGCTCCACAGCAGCGAAACACATCAGGCACAAATAAAAGACAAACATAAAAGGAAATGAGCCGACATGAACGACCGTGTGTTAAATTATTTTTTGAGGTGGCGACACCTGATTTGATAATGTTACTGTGGCCGTGCTCAGGACGTAGATGTCTGGAGCGCGTCAACAATCAGAGCTTTGCATGTGCAAGCTGGTTAAGGTTAGGATGGGGGTGAGGGGAATGTTAAATTGCAAGAGGGTAAAGGTCACAATTCGGTCAAATGTCCGTTTTACGGCGGGCGTCAGATACCGACGCTCTGGCACAGCGCGTTGCCTCCCAACGCGCAGGGGCTGTCTTTTCCGAGGACTGCATCTTGCCGGTCATTATCACGTGACAGCGACTAGTCGATGAAAGGCATAAAAAGTCACTACAGAGCAGTGAAGTCGACTAGTTGATACAACCCCTACCGGGTGGTACACATACCTTTCATGTTTCTGCCACACTTTGCGGCTGTTTTTCGACATTTATTTATAATTGTTTATTAATCGATTTTGAGTTGACATGTGATGCATCGATTGAATGGTGAATTGGCACACCCCTACTAATTATGCTTGTTTTATGTTCATATTTTAGCCTCTGGTTCTGTTTTTATTTGTCAGACATAACTGGGGAGAAACACGGCAGGGTAAGACGGACTCCCACAGGTTTGTTTATTCTCCTCTGTTGTTTATTTCAGGGCTCGGCTGTGTTCTGGTACAATCTGTTTGCCAGCGGGGAAGGAGACTATAGCACGCGGCATGCAGCCTGTCCTGTGCTGGTGGGCAACAAGTGGGGTGAGTTCCTCTTTGTCTGTAAGATTTGCTTTCTCTTTGCTGATGATGGAGGATTTTATCGCAGCATTCCGTACTCACCACAACAATGACCTGATTCTGTTTTTTCCCCTCTGTTTTTAGTTTCAAACAAGTGGATCCACGAACGAGGCCAGGAGTGGCGGCGACCCTGTGGTCTGAATGAAACAGAATGACTTTTTTTAAAGCCCCCAAAACAACACAACCTTCCTAATGAAATCTCTTTCTCACACTTTTTTATTTCTTGATCATTGAGGATCAAAAGAACGCTGCTGCAGATCACAGATGACAACCCCCATGTCTTTCTGCAAACACTCCTTTTTCTCCCCCCACCTGCTAGATTTGGATCCCAGGGATTGTTTTGGCTAACACCGGGCTCCTGGCCAGCATCACCATGATGGATAACGTGTTCTTAAAGTTGTCGAATGGTTTCGAGAAACAATTGAGCTGCGTTCACTTCCACGAGTTTTACTTTGCACGCTGAATGAACCTCCAGCTTCAGTTGTGATTGCAGGGACCACCCCCTTTAAGATATACCATAAGGGGATATTTTACATTTTTAAAGAGGTATGCCTGATTAAGTATCATTTCATGCAAAAGAAGATCAATTTTCCCTTTTATTTTTTAAAGAAAATGAAATAAACAGTGAAAACTCACCACAGGGCATATTTAATGCTCTTCAGCAGCTATTTTGTTAATTAATAATAATAATAATAATAATAATACATTTTATTTCAAAGCGCCTTTCAGGACACCCAAGGTCACTTTACACAAAACACGTAATAAAATACAATAAAACAATAATAAAACCCAAAGAAGAAAAAACAGAGAGAAACATTTCAATAAAATCAGAGGTTGTAGGCAGATTTAAACATATGTGTTTTGAGTTTTGATTGGAAAAGGGTAAAACTGTCGATGTTCCTGATGTCTGGGGGAAGTGAGTTCCAGAGTCGAGGAGCAGAGCGGCTGAAAGCTCTGCTCCCCATGGTAGCGAGACGGGCAGAAGGAACCGCAAGATGGATGGAAGAAGAAGATCTGAGTGAACGGGACGGGGTGTGAATACTTATAAGGTCTGAGATATATGGAGGAGAGAGGTTGTGGATTGCTTTGAATGTATGGAGGAGAATTTTGAAGATGGGCCTGAATTTAACTGGGAGCCAGTGGAGCTGCTGGAGAACCGGCGTGATGTGGTGAAAGGAAGGGGTTCTGGTGATAATACGGGCTGCTGAATTCTGGACCAGTTGCAGTTTATGAAGGAGTTTGTTGGGGAGACCATAAAGAAGTGAATTGCAATAGTCGAGACGGGAGGTGACGAGGCTGTGGACGAGAATGGCGGCAGTGTGAGGGGTCAGTGAGGGACGAAGACGGTTTATGGAACGTAGATGGAAGTATGCTGACCGAATTAAGTTATTAATGTGAGCCTGAAAAGAAAGGGAGCTGTCGAGAATGACACCCAGACTCTTGACATGAGGTGAGGGGGAGACTGTGGCACTGTCAATAGTTAAAGAAAAGCTGTCAGATGTTGAGAGGGTGGAGTTAGTGCCAACTAGAAGAAGTTCAGTTTTATTGCCGTTGAGTTTGAGGAAATTAGAGGTGAACCATGATTTGATTTCAGAGAGGCAGAGTGTAAGGGAGGATGGTGGGAGAGTTGAGTTGGGCTTACTGGAAATGTAGAGCTGGGTGTCATCTGCAAAGCAGTGAAACTGGATATTGAATTTGCGGAAGATTTTGCCGATAGGGAGGAGATATACTATGAAGAGGAGGGGCCCCAGGACAGAGCCCTGGGGCACACCTGACTTGACTGGGGAGGGTTCTGAGGTAAAGGATTTTAACTGGATGAACTGAGTGCGGCCAGTAAGGTAAGATTGAAACCAGCGGAGGGGGGTGTGAGTGATGCCTAAGGAATAGAGTCTATTAAGGAGGATGGGATGAGAAATGGTGTCAAAGGCCGCACTCAGATCGAGGAGAATAAGAATAGAGATTAAACCAGAATCAGCAGCAATGAGTAGGTCGTTAGTGATCTTGATGAGAGCTGTTTCTGTGCTGTGGTGGGGACGGAAGCCAGACTGAAACTGTTCATAAAGGTTATTGCGGGTGAGATGTGAATGGAGCTGAGATGCAACAGTTTTCTCAAGGACTTTGGAAATGAAGGGAAGATGGGAAATGGGACGGAGGTTATTGAAATCATTGGGATCTAAACCAGGTTTTTTTAGAATAGGGCTGACTGAAGCGGATTTGAATAGGGATGGGACCGTACCAGAGGATAGTGAGGAATGAATAATGGCTGTTATAAAAGGGAGCAGAGAAGAAAGGCAGGATTTAACTAAAACGGTTGGAATAGGGTCCAGTTGACAGGTGGAAGGTTTGGATTTGGTGATGTAATCTAATATTTCTGAGGGATGGGGAAGTTCAAAGGAGGAGAACGGAATGGTGGGTTCAAATAAATCAGGAGAGGGAGGGGAGGAATGAGGTAAAGAGAGATGGATTCTATTGACCTTCTCATTAAAAAACTGAAGGAGAGAGTTACAGGTTTCTGAAGAGTAAAGATGGATGGGTAAGGAGTCGGGAGGCTGAAAAATGCTGTTCATGATGGAAAATAATGTTTTAGTGTTGCTGGAGTTGGACGAGATGAGACCGGAGTAATACTGAGATTTGGCATGGGAGATGGAGTCCTTGTAGAGAGAAAGAAAAATTATTTGTCTTCCAAACTGATTGTCCGCTGGATTTTCTTTATTTCACATATGTAGGTGGATTTTGCCTTCCCCCATTTAGAATTAAAACCCAGAGATGGTGCCTTGTGGCAGTAAGGGGGGGGTCACACTCCAAAGAGCTGGAAAATCCGACCACACACTGAGGGCTGGTTGTGTTTTGAATGACAAGAATCCTTAAGTTACACAACAGGCGGTGAATATTAAAGCCTATGCAGCACCATTTCCACACACTGTATTGTGTTGATTTCATTTTTCAGTCTGTGTTCAAACTTTATCCTTTTTTTTAAAAAAAAAACGGTGTCAAAGTTTGCTTGGCATTTATTTATGTGTCCCAAGAAAGTTGATATGGCGTTATTGTTGTTATACTCAATAAACATTACTGGATGTTTGACAGATTTGTGTTGCCGCTTGTTTGTGGTGGTGGTGGGGATGAGAGGGGTGGTGGGTTTGGGGGAAGGTATGAAGGCACCATGTGACCGTCCTGGACTGTTCATCCAGCTATTCGCTCATCGGGACAGACACGTAGTCGGGCTAGGCGTCTGTCAGGTTGGGAGGAGAGAGTCAGGAAACTTACCCCCCATCAGAGTTTAAACTGAAGTTTTAAAGGATAGCGCGATTTTAGAGCTTCGAGGGAAGAGAAAGAAGCAAAAATGATGTCCCAGATGGAAACGACGGTGCACTATGATAACGGCTACGAGGAGGAAGAATACATGATGCAGGAGGACGAGTGGGACAGGGACATGCTGCTGGACCCTGCCTGGGAGCAACAGCAGAGGAAAGTATGTCCCTTTGTTTAGTCAGTCTCACAGGAACTAACTTCGCTCTTATTTAATACATGCCAATGAAAACATCGATATTGTTGTTTTGAGATTAATTTAAACAGGTAAGTTATTTTTTACAAAAATGCAAAGTTCATAAATCGAGCCGCATAATTTAACGCGCAAATGGTGAAGCTGAAGTTTATTTGTACGTAATTAGGATAACTTCCGGTTTGTAGCTTTTCAAAAGAAAAAACGCGCCATGAACGATTTGGCTATATATATATATATATATATATATATATATATATATATATATATATATATATATATATATATATATACTCTTCATTTGGAGTTTTATATATGGTATGTGCGTAGAAGGTTTTCCAACTTTCAAGTATGGTCTTTGTCCATTGTAAGTGTAGGGAAATTACTCAACAGTTATCTGATCAAGGTGAGTAAATGCCACAACAAGGACACATGGATAAAGTAATACAATTAATTATAAAACAATAAATGTGCCTAAACAGATCTAAAAGAGAGGTTTGTGTTGTATACAAATTAAACATAAATACAGCAAAGCGAGAATTCCCAAGTGAGACAACTGTTGTAATAGGGTCTATTTTACAATAGGAAGCGCACAGCCCAGAGTGATACATAAGGGGGGTCGGGTTGCTGGGCAACGATGGGGATGGGTACCTTTAACATTTGAATCGATCCGGTACTAATTCCCGGTACCTACGAATCGATACCGGTACTTAACGGTACCAATTTTCGATACTTTTGAGTGTTTATTATTTTAATTCTCTTTTATAATTAAATATATATTTTTCTCAATATATAACAATATTTGATATATATCACGATAAATAACATACAACTGTTTGTATTTTAACATCGACCTTGTAGTTTTATAAGCTGATAATTAAACTGAAGCAAATATCTTTACTGTGAACTAAATTTACTGTGTATCTTCATTCCTTTTGCCGTCTTTTTTCATTTGATTTTTCCTACTGGGAAGTTAGAATTTCCGAAGAGAAAGCGAACGCACCATTAGCTGATAACAATGGTAGCAATGGAAGCTAACATACCAAGCTAATGTTTTCTTAAATAGTTTATTTAGCTGCTGGAGCAGATTAAAACAATGATGCCTCATACTTAGATCGTTGTCACTGGTTTCGTCTTCACCCAATCACCCGTCACATTTACTAAAGTGAAGCCAAACTTTAGAGCACGTTCATGTTCTTCTAGTCGGGAATTCGGAGTTCCGAGGAGAAAGCGAACGCACCATTAGCGAAACGGAAGCTAACATATCAAGCTTATTATATTTACCTACCGGAGCAGATTAAGATGAGGATGTCTCACTTAGATCGTTGTCGCTGGTTTCATCATCACCCAGTTACCCATCACATTTAGTGAAAAGAACCCAAGCTTTAGCGTGCGTTCTTTCTACCATGCTGCTCTGTTTACAACTGGCTCTCAGCGACCGACAACATAACGCTCTTGCGCATGCGCAGCTGTCTTGGCAAGTTCTCGTTATGATGGACGTGTACCGAAACGAGGCACCGTTTGAAATGACGTGAATCGGTGCTCGGTCGGTACTATGGAATTCAGTCGGTACCTTTAAAAAGTACCGAATTCGGTACCCATCCCTAATTGGTCGCTGTTGTTTGTGTGTTGCTGGGGGGCTTTCCAGTATGTTCTAATGGGAAACAGGCTTCAACTCAAACGGTTGTTTTCTGCTTTGTCCTAGAGCTCAACCAGTGTCAATTTGATATTGCGTAATATTGTTTTTGGATGGTAAAAAGTGCAGGGGTCAAAACTTGACTTTGGAAAAAGCGGGGGGATATGCCCCCCCCCCCCACCCCCCCACCCCAAATTATGTCCATGTGCCGGGACATAGGAGATCGGGGCTAAAGAGGCTAAATGCTACCGGGCTAACTGATGATGAAAAGAAGGTACCTGCCAATCTGTGGACGTTTTTTGAGGGACAACTAAAGCTGGACTTGAACTTCAGGATCTGCAGTCTTCACCTCATGCAATACAGACAAAGGTCAGATGAAAGTATTGATGATTTTGTAACAAGAGCAAGAACGCTTGCATTGAAGTGCCAGTTCACTGAGAAAGAGCTGAACGAACGCCTGATTGAGCTAATAATAGCCAGCACACCACATGAAGCATTCAGAAATATGCTACCGTAAATCCTCTAATACAGGCCCGGGCCTGTATTTGACTCAAGCTCATCAAGCTCCAGGCCTTTATTGGAAGGAGGGCCAGTATTAGAGGCAGGCCTCTATTTCTATTTGAGCAAAATGAACTAATGGTTCGCTGGAGTTTTTGACAATTAAAATTGCGCCCACATTTTCAAAGTTAAACACATTTCTTTTAACAACGGTAGTTTCTGCTTCAGCCCTCTCCACCCTCCCCCTGCGCAGCGGCCGCAAACTCACTGATGCGCCTGCAGCCTCTCTGAGTTCCTGCTGCTCTAAACATTAAAATAATTATTTCATTTTCTGTTCCTCACTTCTGATGACCTTCAATGGTGTCTGTTTGTTGCAACCAGCAGGTACAAAAACTAACTTTTTATTTGACTATTTTTCTGTCCTGTCTGTTTATTATCTTCCTGCATCTCCTCTCAATCCTAAAGAAAAACTGCTGCCTGGGTTCATATATATTCACCTCATGAGTTACCTTTGAACTGCAGTTCTAAAAGATCTACCGACCGCAAAAACTGCGGAGCGCTTGCTGTTTGGCGGCCGTATCAGTGATCAGTGCATCGGAGGACAAGGTGATGCCCGCAGCGCCCCGCTCCACAGCATGCAGCGAAACGCATCAGGCGCAAAAAAAAAAGACAGAAAACATTAAAGGAAATGAACTGACATGAACGATCGCGTGTCAGTACCTACGGTCTGGCACAGCGCGTTGCTGATCACAGAGATTGTGACCATACGATAATTCAATAGGGAGCGTGGTTTCACAGACGCGGAAGTGATAGCGTCGGTGAAACGCCGGCTGCTCTAGGAAACCCCCGAGCGTTCGAGCGTCAACGAAGTGACACGGAAATGCCGGGCTTTCCAGAAGTAAGTAAGATAACTTACTATGAGCTGATAGTTCGTTGGATTGATTGGTAGGTTGGAAACTCTGATCGTGAATCTGAAGAAACGATGACTGAGTGGTGAGCTGGAAAGGCGACTTCCGTTTATAGCCGCGGTTTGTGACGTAGGTGCGACGTGAAGGGAATCCCCGCGAGGGGCATGCTGGGAGTCCCTACTTCGCGGATTTTCACCTATCGCGGCCAGGTCTGGAACGCATCTACCGCGATAAACGAGGGATTACTGTAGTTCATACAACCCCTACTGCTGCTCTCCAGAGTGTTCTGCAGCATAATCAGCACGTTCTCTTTGAACTTGATAGTGTAATGACCTGGCTGGGGTTGTAAGCCAGGTGCATTCTGGGTATTGTGTTATATGTGTTTCCTATCGTTCCGCTAGTTCCTATGTGCTGATTTGCGTGTTGTGTGAGTGTTATGTAAGCCACAGAGAAGGTGATGTGTGTTCTGTGGAGCGGGTTGAATTAGCATGGTTAACTGACACCATGACTCTGTGTGGTAGGAGCGTGATAGAGGATCGTGTCTGTAGCGTTACAACAAATCAACTATAACCCTACCGCTGGGGACGCTCGTACTTGCTTGTTTCCACATTCCATCCGGCCACAATAAGAGACCGGCCATTATTTACCTCCGCTGACTTTGACACCGGCCAAAATTGGAGACCCGGCTTTTAATTGAATACCGGCCTGTATTGGAGGATTTACGGTATATGGGAAGCCCCAAGGTTGCTCTCTGGCCGAAACATTAACAGAGGGGAGGAGACACGAAGCCCTGACAGCAGAAAATATGCAAATACAACAACTTGGGCTGACACAAAACGAAAAGGTTGATGCTATAAATAAAAAACAGGAGCACATATGCCAGAAATACTGTAAAGAACACAAACCACGTCAATGTCCAGCATTCTATGATGAGCGTCGTGCCTGTGGAATGAAAGGACTCTGGGCAAAATGCTGCAGAAAAAACAAATACCAGAGAAACACCATAGCTAGCACCAATGGAGCAAGGCTCAACCGCATAGAGGCAAATATAAAGACCAGCATCAGCACCAACCACACAGAAACGACCACATTAAGGCAAAGAACCCCAACTTTGACACTATACGCACAAGTGAACTAGGAGAAGAGGAAATGTATCAAAACAGTTTTACTCAGTTACGATTAGTGAAAAGTGTCTGCACAGTGTTGAAACTAAACAGCCCAGGGAAGAAGCATACACAGTGCTAAATGTAAGACCACCGGGTTTGCCTGATAATGGACACACATTCTGTCTAAAGATTGACACGGGAGCATCAGGCAACACCCTTCCACTGCGCACATTCAAACAAATGTACGGGAACAGCTGCCAAGCTATGAACAGGCTACAAGAGAGCAATACAAAACTATCTGCTTACAGTGGTCATAGAATTCAATGATTCGGAAAAATAGACATCCCATGTCAGTCGAAGGATTCAGAGTGAGTCAGAGCCATGTTTTACGTTGTGGATGTACCTGGACCAGCGATTGTAGAACTGCCTACATGTGAATCGCTGAAGCTTGTCACAGTGAATGTGGACTCGATAAGCAGCCAAAACGACTCTGAGAAGCCAAAGAGATCCAATTCACCTATACAAATATCCACAATAAAGTATCTGAAGCAAACATACCCTGACCAATTTGACAAAATTGGTCATTTCAGTGGAACCGCCAGACTCTACTGAAAGAAGATGCTGAACCGTTCCAAGACCCACCACGTAAATGCAGCATCCACATTAAAGACAAGCTTCAAAAGGAACTGAATGACCTCGTGGAGCAGGGTGTGTTACGCTAAGTTGAAGAAGAAGAAGAAAAGAAGAAAATATCATTTCTATAGCGCCTCTCAAGATAAAAATCATGAAGCGCTTAGAAGGACACACGGATTGGTGCTCCAGCTTAGCGTACAGCACAAAAAAGGACGGTACACTCCAGGTGTGCCTAGACCCCCAAAAGCTCAACAACAGCCTGAAAAGATGCCCACACAAGATTCCAACAGTGGAGGAACTCAACCCAAAGTTTACTAATGCTACAATATTCAGCTAACTGGATGCTAAGGCAGGAAATTGGTCAGTCCACCTGGACCCAGAATCACAACTCCTAACCATGTTTCGCACCCCACACGCCTACCTTTCGGATTAAGTGTGTCTCAAGATATCTTTCAGGCCAGAATGGACCAAATCCTCGAGGGGCTGGAGGGTGTAGTCAGCATAGCTGATGATATCGCTGTCTGTGGGAAGTGAGAGGAAGAACACGACAAGAACCTGATCAAACTGATGGAACGTGCTGCAAAGACAGGGTTGGTGTTCAACAGTGATAAATGCACCATAAAAGAAACTCAGATCTCATTCTTTGGAAATCACTACACAGCTAACGGCATTAGACCAGATCCAGCAAAAATCCGGGACATCCAAGAAATGCCAAATCCAAAGAACAAAGATGAGCTACACAGATTTATAGGGATGCTGACGTACCTGTCACCCTGTATTTCCAAGTTTACCGACAAAGTGCACACACTGAAGTGTCTTCAAAGAAAAGATACAATATGGTGTTGGGACCACAACTACCAGAAATGCTTTGATGAGCTAAAGGCTATGATCACAGAGAATGCATGTCTAATATACTACAATCTCAAAGTGACCCTGACATTCGAAGTAGATGCGTCACTGAAAGGCTTGGGCGTGGCCCTAGTGCAAAACAACAAGCCTATAGCTTTTGTATCCAAAACACTCACAGAAACGCAATCGAGATACAGCAACATTGAACAAGAGATGCTAGCCATTGTGTATGGCATACAGCATTATCACACCTATTTAAATGGGAAGTCATTTGTGATAACGGATCACAAGCCGCTTGTTACTATATGCAGAAAACCACTTCATCCTGCGCCACCCAGACTACAATGCATGCTAGTTTCAAATACAGGGGTACAATTTTGAGATTATGTATAGGCCGGGACCACAGATGATCCTAGCAGATACACTCAGCAGGATGCCAAACCCCAAAAACAGGAAGGAAATAGAGCTAGATGAACGCATAGATGGAATAGCCCTAGAAACAGAAGACCCTGAGATGCACACTGTGGCACTTATAAAATTTTCACCAGAAGAACAGAGCATCCTACTTGAGGAAAACTAACAAAGACCTCAAATTAAATGCCCTAATGGAAGTGATCTACCAGGGTTGGCCTGAGAAAATGACAGATGCGCCCAAAGATCTGCGTGCCTTCTGGCCTTTCAGAGATGAACTTGCAATGGAGGCAGGAGTAATATTCAAAGGCAGACAGATTATTATTCCAGACTCTATGACCAAGAACATCCTGGAACAGATACATGCAAGTCACCAAGGACTAGAGAAAACATGCAAACTTGCAAGAGAGTGTCTACTGGGTGAGAATCAAAGAGGACATAGAGTAAACATGCAGATCCTGTAGAGTATGTGCAGAACACCAGTATGCACCTGCAAAAGAACCTCTGCACCCACACAAAGTACCAACAAAGGTGTGGCAATCACTAGCATCAGATATGTTTGAAGTAAATGGCTGCCACTTTTTACTGACTGTGGACCGATATTCCAAATACCCTGTGCTTGATGAAATACACAGAGCATCTAGTAGAGCTATCGCACAAAAAATGGAAACATGCATGTCAATGTTTGGGCGTCCTGATGAAATCCTGACAGACAACAGTCCACAGTACACAGGACAGCCATTTCAGGAATTTACAAAAAACTGGGGAATAAAGCACATCACAAGTTCACCACACTATGCGAAAAGTAATGGATTTGTGGAGAGACATGCGAGGCGCATTAAATCTACAGTGAAGAAGGTACTAGAACACGGTGGAAATCTGCAGATTGCATTATTGCAGATTAGAGCGACACCTATCGACAGCAAACTGCCATCACCTGCAGAGCTACTCTTCGGAAGACCAATCACCACCTTGCTGCCAAGTCGATCTTGGCCTGGGAAGGAGGAACACGGGTTACAACTGGAACAAAGATCCACAAACATGAAAGAACAGCATGACAAAACCAGCGGCAGGGAACTTCTACCACTCCATCCTGGACAACACGTGACTGTACTACGCCCAGAAAGGAAAACATGCTACCCAGCGACCATTGTAAAGAAGTGGAGCAAGCCAAGGAGTTACATAGTACAAACTCCAAATGGAAATCAGGTCAGACGCTGCAGGAGGCATCTGCGGGAGCTGTTCAGACCACACCAAGGGACTGACATGGAGTCAAACACCACGGAGACCAACCCAGGGGAGCGACAGCATTTGACCGTATCAGTTAAACACAAAACTGACCAAGTAACAGACACCATTCCCCAACTTGAAGAAGAAAAAACCTTGAAGCAGACAAAAGCATGTTACAAACACGCACCAGATGTGGCAGAGTCATAAGCAGACCAGACCACTATAATGACTTTGTTTGAAATGCTCTAGCCAGCTAATCTTGTTCATCACTAGGAGATGTTTTCCAATCCCAGTTTCAGCAGATTGTATCTACTTATTTCTTGCACTCTATTATACAGACAATTCAAGTAAAATGTGAAATGTGAATATATCTTTGCTGACAGGGAGATGTTGTAATTGGGTCTATTTTACTATAGGAAGCGCACAGCGCGGAGTGATACATAAGGGGTCGGGTTGCCGGGCAACGACGGTCGCTGTTGTATGTGTGTTGCTGGCTGAATAAGTAAACGTTGAAAACTTCAACCACAAGTGTCCTTATTTAAAATACCAAATAACACTTCACCGACTCGGCCTCAAATGAGATACTAAAGAACAAGAAAACAGCCAAAATGAGAAAATGGCAACATTTTAATTAGAACGGCTTCTAACAGGTGTAAATAAGGTGACAGGTGGCATCACAAAATAATCAGAGAAACAAAACAGTGATGCAATATAATTATATAAAGACTCACAAACAAAATGAAAAAAAAAAATCATTTGGTACATTAAACAATCACATGTAACAGTTGGACAACTAATGATAATTTACAAAAAAATTGCCAATGTATTGTTGTAGACCTACAACAACTAAGATACGTGTCTGCATGTCTGCCCATGGCCTCTTTCAGCTCTTAGAAAGTATCAGAGTCTTCAGGTTTTTGCCACATCGTATGCTCTTCAGGCATTTGCCCATCAAATGCTCTTCAGTTGGAGTTTTACTTTGAAGTCATCTTCCGGTCTGGTCCTTTTACGTGATGCAGACTTGACACAGCTGGTGTCCGAGGAGAGCAGCTTGATGAACGGATGTGGCGGGTACTGCCAACAATAGCTGCGTCTCCGCAGACCGCTGCCTCTCCACTGATACGTGCGGAATGCGAGCTGTCAACAGATGCCTCCAACACACGATGACGCTCCGGGGATCAGAATGGACGCTGCATCTAAATTTAACCTGGGGCACCAAAAGGCATTATAGTGGGGTTAATCCAGTGTCCTTGGTGCGGAATTCTTTTGTTTATAGAAACCACGCAGAAATATTGTACCAGCACCAGGCCAGCTCAACTCAATATAGCCTCATTTATTGTCAGTTGGTTTTTAGGGCTTTAAAAGTTGGCTTGAGCCTCAAACTCCAGGCCAGCATGTCCTCCATAACCCTCAGGATGACAATATGTGTATTTGTGTAACACAAGCCACCTACAAGGCCAGTGAGTTCACCTTTACTCTCCTGAATCGTTTGAGAGTGTAGGGAAAAGCGATACTTCGGTTGGCCAATAAATCGGACCAATATTTTAACTATTTTATTTTAATATCAGCATCAGCCTATATACCTCTTCAGCAGAGCCGATTTAAAGTCTGGCACATCTGCGGACAGCCCGATGCTGATGCAGAATGTGATTAAATGTATATTTACATCCCTGGAAAACATCTGCTTAATGAAATGTTATGGGTACTGGATATTTACCTGTTTTGTTCATTTGATATTTGGTCAGTTTCTTGATTTCTTTCATCAACTTTGGTTAAATGTTTGATTTTTCAGATTCAAGTTCAGAAATGTTGTGCATCTACTGTTGTTATATGTACAATGCCATTTTATTTCAGTAGCACATATAAAAACCGCACGAGAGACGACCAAAGTGCTGCATGACATCATCATAACAAACAGTAAAAGAACATTACAAACAGATTAAAAAAATCAATAAATACAACCATAAAACAACATCAAAGAGAGTCACTGGCCAAATGTGACATTTAAGCATAAGCAAATAAAAACCAGCCCGTAAAATCAGCAGCACAAACCGGCCATCAGCTGACCATGACCTCTTATATATCGTAATCAGTATCGGCATCAGAAAAAAACCATATCAGTCAATCTATTATTCGTTATTATATTATCAGACCTGGTGTCATCTTCTGATGAGTGCTTCCCTTTGGCCTTTTACTCTTTGTGCTACATTTTCACAATGAGCAGTATAATTTCTCTTGATGGTATTGCTTTAATCAATCGGCCAACTCCATTTTGTGCCTAACAGAGCCACATTTGTGCTGGATCTTTATTTCTTTTCAGTAGTACTTGTCAACTATTATAGGAGCAGAAACAAGACAATCCCCAAGACATTTGTGGAGCAATGTGTGGTCTTTTCGCTATGTTAAACATCCAGTTGACCATTTTTCATTTTCCTCCACATCCTGTCAGTCTCGGACTTAGTGAGGCCTCAGAGGCATTAGTGGCAGGGTTGGTCCTCGCTGGAAGTGATTCATAAATATTTTTAGGTTTTATCGTCACTGGGCAGTGGTGCAGGGCAGGGTGGGGCCACCTGGAAAGTGAGCAGTTGTGGTTCAATCCAATGTAGAGGACCAGAAGGCCATGCCTGTCTTTTTTTCTAAACTAAAGGACACCAGTACAATGTCACATACACCCCAAGGGGCTCACTCAGTGCAGAATGTGAAGCCCTTCACTGTAAAGCCGGTAATATTCTGTTTTTGCATCTGCATCCAAGGGAGCAGCTTGAGCGACTAGTTGGGCACCCGTGTGCGGTCCTACTGGGAGCAGGGAGGCTTATAAACCAAGGTCGTAAAACAAGCTGAAGTGTTGTTCTCGTTTAATACCAATATGATGTTTTTTTTTCATTATGGCACATAAACAATCACTTTGCAAAACGTTAAAGTACATCATTAGTAGGGATGTGTATTGGTGAGATTCTGGCAATACGATACGTATCACGATAAAGGGGAGACGATATAATACATCACAATGTATTGTTTTACGTTCAGTCAGACGTTATTAACGATTTTTTTTAGACTGAATTTATTGTAGGAATATTCAATAAACAGTCCAAACTTATATTTAACGTGTTTAACATGAGGTATCTGAACCATAACAGAGGGATTTACATTTCAGTGGTGGAAACAAAACCCATTGCACACTGCTGCCAACTAGTGGTCGGCCTTTGAAGTGCACCAAAAGAAAGGAAAATACACAAATGTTTGCATGTAAATTCTTCCAAATGGAATGGGTTGGGCCACGATCTCTGTGATCAACTGTGCATCTGTTATCTTCTTCGTTGTTGGTTTGGGAGACTGCATACTTCCAGGGCGTACTGCTGCCCCCTGCTGTTTTTTTCAGGTTACATCAAGTGAAACACAGAGCATTATCTCTTGTATGTCCCTAAACAGCTACCATATTTTGAGATGGTGCTATAACTGTAGAGGGTCTAATACAGTATATGCATATAAAAACACGAAACTTTAAGTTAATAGGAATACTTAAAATAGACATTGGTTCCAGACAGGTACAAATGTACATATTCTCTATTACTGCTTGATATCCACATGCTACTGGACATTGAACAACGTGATGTAGCCTACTCACTTCAAAGGAATGTCGGTAAACGAGGCAGCCTGCAATTGAAGAAGGTGAAAATACATCTTTTTTTCTAAGAAAATTACTTAAACACATCTATCTGCTCCTGATTCTAAAAAAGCCCAAGTCCAAATAGTCCAAAATAGATTTAAAAGCCGTTTCAAACTAGCTGTCGCCATCTTGTTCCACTCTGTTGCATCATCCCGCCCACAAGACGAATAGAGGGCCGCGATTGGCCCACAAAGCGGATAAAGCGCTGCTATCCTAAATTACTGTTTGAGAGATGCATTTGAAAAAAAAGTTTGTAGTTTGGAATCGGCCAAAATAAGGGGTTTTTGTTCTAACTGGTAATTTGCCCATTTACAACTCAAATGTAAGACATGTATTCATCAAGAGACATGAACACATAATTGCTACGCAGCAAATCAAAATCTAATATTTTTCCTAGTCTTTGAACTCACCACCATTGAATGCTGATTCTTGCAATAACAGATCTTCTATGTGGACATGTTTTCATTTGAAATTCTAATTTAATAATAATTTTAAAGAGCATCAAACGATGTGGCCTCATCTAATTGTTTTTTTTGTGCCACATTTACCAACACATAAACTTTATTTTTAGCTGTGCGTTATTGAAATATTTAAACTTTTTATGTCATTAACACTGTTAACAGCAGACAAGAACAGTTTATTCATCCTGGTTGCATGTCCTTCAAATGATTTTAAATTAGATCTCTGATATTCTTGTCATCTATTCATCCCTCTCTGTCTTCATACCACAGCGTTGTAATAAAAGTGGCCTGTATGAACGAGATTCTGCGACAGAGATATCTCCACCCAGCTGAAGTGCATGAGCATGTCACGTTATAAGTGGCAAAATAGTGATAGAAGGTGACGCAAGAGGAAAATTAATTCTGTGCCTGTGTGATATTTTAACTCTTGTTGAGACGGTGAGATATTTTGACGTTTTTTCCTTTCCGCCTCTTATCGTGAGTCGCAGCAGGGTGGTCTAAATTTATCGCCCTATATCGGCTGGAATGCTTGGCTTCTGGCTTTCATCAGTACGATGATGTGCGTCTGAGAACTCCATGATGGCTATTGAGAGACTTTACAAAAACAGGGGAAAGATAATGATCCCGTCTTCACTTGATTTACAGTATTTCACGTCTTTACATAGAATACATTTTTCTGACTGGTGATGGCTGCAGGGCTAATGTAGAAAAAGTGGAAACTGGACTCAAGCATGATGGTGCTGAAGGAATAAACTGGCCAGTTAATACAGTTTATTTATATTTAACATATTATTTAAGATATACTTTAGGTTCAAGTGTTATAAATTTTAGGGCTCATTTTTTAAAATGCTGATGTGAAACAAGCCTGATGAACTGAAATGAGTGAAGATGTGTGACTATATGCTAAAAAGATCCCTGTTACAATTTTTTTTGCCTATGACTTTTTCCATCAACTTTACTGAAAAACATTTTTTAATTGTTATTTCTGATTATAATCAGTCACTTTGAGTTTTTCATGCAGGTTGAACATGAAGATAGTCTCCTACACCTATCTCCTGCATTAGCCTCTGACAGAAAATAGATGGTGAACTCCAGCATTTGAAAAGCCTGACAGATCTACATCACACTGTCACATAACATTCATGGGCTCACTCAAATTGACTCATAACGGTGAAGGCTGTTGTTGGTCTAAAGACCAGGAGACAGCAGAGAACATTTAATATAGTTGAAGCAAACTGTTAGCATTGGCAACTCTGCAACACTCCTTCAGGCTTGTGTTATTTGTGGGGATAAAACATCAATGTTGCAAAGCGAACAGTCAGTGGTAGTCATGTAGCTGTTAGCCAATCAGAGGCAAGATGTTTGAATATCAGGAAATAAGACTCCATATCCTGATTTCTGAAGGTATTTTCTCCTCCAGCTGACTAAAGCACTGTGCGACTTTTTCACTTTTTTGAGCCGATTTTCCACTCATGCGAGAATCCACGAGATCGGGGCGAGTTTTGCGCCGAGCGTTGTGTAGTGTACAGGGGGTTACGAGAGGCGATTAACACCAGGTGACCAGCTACCGATCAGCAATCGTGAGCTTGCACGGACTTCTGGCGTGTTTAATATTTCGCTCGTCCCTCGTGAGGGTATCGCACTGTTGAAGCGGCGCTGCGAGCAGCTGCGACCCAAAATGTATCAGAACCGCTCACGGCACATGCGCAATCATGCATCAGCACCGCTTGCCCGCTATTCCCCTAATAACACACGCTGTTCGTTTTAATTTCTACACGTTTTTTTACTCACAAAGATTGTCAAGAAGGCGTGTTTGTCGTGTTCATGTCAAATTAACCTGATCACAAAACACAGATTTACTTTCTTTATTTCGTTTTCCTCATCCAACCCCCATAAATCCCTGTGTGTCCTCCTGCAGCACTCCCGAAGGACAACAGGCAAGACAAAAAAGTCTGACGTGTTGAGTAAAAACTGCTATTTTTAGCATGTTTTTAGGGCCAACGTGTTGCTACCAGACTTACAGTGTGAGCAGTCAGGTCGCATCAGAGAACTGGGTCGTGCAGTGTGAGCGCATGACTCGTGAGATCTGCCCTGCGAGGAAGTCGTACAGTTTGAGCTGAAGCTGAGTGCTACGAGTGAAAAAGTCACACAGTGTCCGCCTGGCTTTATACGTCCTCAAACAGGTGCGCTGGAGCTTGTTTTCTCCAGACGACTTACAAGGCATTTATTCTCACTAGAGATGAATGCAAATGAAAAATAGGAGTAAAGTGTTGACCTTTAAAACGCTACAAATGATTATTTTTCTTATTTTTCTGTCCTCCATTTGATCAAACCCCATTGAATCTCTGTTTTTAGACATTTACAGCTTGGTGTAACTCCCACCTGCGGAAGGCTGGCACTCAGATTGAAAACATTGAGGATGACTTCAGGAATGGATTAAAGCTAATGCTGCTCCTGGAGGTCATCTCAGGTTTGCACACAAAATGATTATGTTTATATATATTGTTTCTATGCAGCTGTCATTTCCCCCGTGTGACATCAGATACCTTCCTCAGTAGCTTGTCTCTATATTCATGTTTATGCCTGTTTGCAGGAGAGAGGCTACCTAAACCAGACCGAGGGAAGATGCGGTTTCATAAGATTGCTAATGTCAACAAAGCGCTGGAGTTTATCACAAGTAAAGGAGTGAAACTGGTCTCCATTGGTGCCGAAGGTATCCAACCACTTCTTGTATTAAAGGGAACATATTAAGCAAAACTGACCTTTTTCACCATTTTGTATTGTCATATGGGTCTACTGCCTCTATAAACACTCCACTGTTTTCTGTCAGTGTTTGGTTTTAGGAATTATGTGCCTGAAACTACTGACATCACATATGCAGTTGTGACGTGGATTGGCCCTGCCTATTGAAGCTAGCATAGCAGTGGGTTGCCCTCTTGGATGGTTCTCCATTTGCCCCAAATGCATTTATTTCTATTGACGAAAGCATTTACCCAACAAAAATTTATGATGCCTTTCTTCCACAAAATCAGACATGCAGTTTGGCATGATAAATAAAACATAAATAGAATTTAAATAGAATACATTTTTTAAAATTAAATTATAAAATCCCAGCAGGTAGGCTTGAAAAATCCCACGTGAACTGTTTTTAAAAAACTGTAGGCTGTACACAAACAGGCATAGTTGCCCAATCTGTGTTAACTCCAGCTGGCTTTGGAGAGTGGGGAACCAGCCCAATATGACGACAACGCTTTTATGCACTCCATTGCTCAGTAGCTTGCCTCTATTTTCATGTTTATGCCTAAAACACGCCGTTTCAAAGAGTCCCTGTTTGTGATGACACAAATGGGGTAAGTACAATAGAATCACCTGTAAAGTGCAAGAGGAGCAGCGGCTCTACTTCAAACCCCTCCCAGGTATTAAAGCTTCTCAGCTTATTGCAGCCTCAGCAAGCGATAGGTGGGTGTGGCCACATTCAACTTGCCTTTTTAAAGTGACAAAGCCCTGAAAGCACTGATTTTTTTTTAATATAAGATGGATTTAGTGCAAAGGACCTCATGAACATGTTTTGTATCCACCCTAGAACTATTACAACTTTAAGGTGTGGTTCACTGAAAAAGCACTTTTAAATTATTATTTTGATTATAATCGGTCACTCTTGAGTTTTTCATGTGGACTGAACATGAAAATAGTCTCCTACACCTATCTTCCGCATTAGCTTCTGATAGAAAATAGACGATGAAGTGCTAGGACTTGAAAAACCTGACAAATCTACATCACACTGTCACTTAACATTCATGGACGCATCCATCTTAATTCGCAACGGGGAAGTTTGTTCTTGGTTTAAAGACCAGGAAACGTCTCGGCTAGTAGAAGCTACCCGTTAGCATTAACATCGCAAAGCAAACAGAGCCAGTGGTGGATTTGAGTTGCTGTTAGCCAATAAGAGGTGAGATGTTCAAACATCAGGAAACAGGACACCAATCCTGTCATCTGAAACTCATCGCTGATGTGGCAATTTTCTTGTTTCTGAAACTAGAGTACGCTATACAAGGCATTCATTCCTACTTTAGACCACTCCAAGTGTATTGAACAAACAAGTGAAAAACATACTTAATCACATGTTTTTTCAGAAAATCAATCAATATTATTATGTCAAATAATCATGACTGTTTTGTGTTTCAGAGATCGTCGATGGGAATGTAAAGATGACTCTTGGGATGATTTGGACCATCATCCTCCGCTTTGCTATTCAAGACATCTCTGTGGAAGGTGAGATGATCAGTCACAAAGTAGGGAATCTGCTTAGATTAAAGAATGCAAACATTAACTGTGTCAATGGTGTTAAACAGGTTTGGACCAGGCTTACATCAGGTCCTATGTTCTCCATATCTCCAATTATGAGTGTTTTTAAAATGTGTCCTTTCTAAAATTAATTAATCTAAAGATGGGAATCTCATTAAACTTCTTGTCTCTGGTTTTAGTTGAAGCTCTGAAGTATTCAGCAATATCCTGCCTGCAGCACAATCTGACTGGGGACACATTACAGTGCTGAGGCGTTCTATTTATCTTTATTATAAAATCATTATTTACACAAACATAAACATTCACAGATGCAGATGATTTATATCTAATGTGTAAAAAAAAAAGGAAATTGTGTTTAAATGTGAGTGAATTCTTTTCTCATCAGAAACATCTGCTAAGGAAGGCCTTCTGCTGTGGTGTCAAAGAAAGACTGCCCCCTACAGGAACGTTAATGTCCAAAACTTCCATGTTAGGTGAGTGTTAGGAGATTCCAGGTCAGACATCATCACAGCTCACCGTGAAGCATCCATAGATAAAATGCTTTTGAGGAAACGCTGCTAAACTGACTCCAGAAGCCCCACCTCTTGAATTGACATGTTGGTTCTCTCTGCTTATTGGATGCTGAAGCTGGAAGGACGGCCTGGCTTTCTGTGCCCTGATTCACAGACACAGACCCGACCTCCTCGACTTCTCTAAGCTCAACAAGGTGTCGCTTTGTGTGACTCGCAATCAGGATGCCGTGTTTTAGTTTGACACATTAATGCATGCTTTAAAAAAACACACTCAAACATTCACTGTGTGAACTGATTAAAGAACCAACACGTTGAAAAATAGATTTAGATTCTGCACCAGCATGTGAAGTGAGAGAAAAATTAGAAAAACATATAGTTAGAGCATCTTTTTCTACTCTGTTTGTGGAAAGGAAATGAATGACTACAATATATGCATGTTGCTTGGCTAATGGTTATAATGAAACCCTAATTTATGGATGTCTCCTCCTTCCATTATTTAACCCCAGAGCCCCAAATTTAGAAAGCAACTGCAAAATCTTTTTTTTTAACCTTTCACATGTTGTTCTAGGAGGCCAGATAAATGGGCCTATTTACACATTTTAACAGCCAATAGTGTTGCAGAACTGAACAATAGGACCTATTAGCAATGTAAATGTGGTTTTAAAAAGAAAAAAAATGGGTAAGGTTTATTTTTGTAGACTTAAATCTGATGTTGTAATATTACAACCGTGGGTCTCTGGGGGTTAAGTGCACTCACTTAATCTCACCTTACGCCTCATTATCCTTAAATAAAACTGTTTACTTGGGACACGATTTTGTCATAATAACCATCAAATTTGGCTTTTATAGCTTTCAGTCTTATTGTTTCCATCAAAATTAATGGTGCAGCTTCTCTTCGCTCACACAAAAACTTTTATTCTAACGTATTCAGGCTAAATCCCATTTTCTGCTTGAACTATAATTCTTTTTAGGTCAAATGTTGCACATTTTGTTTAAATGTCCTGGTTTAAAAGATCTCTGAGTAAATTCTGGGTAAAGCGGGATAATTAGTATTTAAAAGAAAACTGAAAGGTTAAATTCTCTGGTGTTTTATCCAGATTCTCATACATCCAGGCTGTGGTAATTGCGGTGCTCAAATCTGAGGCAACAGGACTACTTTATGCCTTCTCAATCGGTTCTTGAAGATGTTCAGACGACAGGTGAAATGGAAAGTCCTGGAGCCTCCGATTCAAGAACCTCGGATTAAATTTCTCAAGGTCCAGACAAATTAGACCTCGGGAAAGCTCGCGTACTTGACCTGAAATAGCAGCAAAGACTTCACAGAGGCCAAACGTGGCCCCGTGCTGTAAATGTAAAGCCGGGAGAAAATCTTCAACTAGAAATAAAGAATGATATTTTGATTTGTTTTGGAAACACAGACACAACACACGACTTAATGCCGCGGCATAGCGTTGACCCTAAAGCCTTCCCAGGAGCTCTAGTCCTTGCAGAGCTTAGGCTTTAGAGGCTTATGGATGAAAACATTTAAACCTGCTGCTTGTTTTCTTTGCTTTTTCCCCACAATGACCAGATCTTTGACACACACATTCATGCACTCAGTCACTTTTCACCTTTTTGGTTCTGCTTATGCTGCCAGCAGACGGTTGCATTGTGAGCCGTGGCAGCTGTCAGGTCTGGCTCCAGGTAACTCGTTCGTTAAGCCCGTTACATCCTGCAAATACATCTCATGTTAGACACACATGCATAGCAGCCAAAAGCTCTGGCAGTCCCTCCATCCATCCGGTTTTACACTCATCCTCGTGTCCATCTCTCTGTCTTGCGGTGGATCTGTGAGCAGCTATCCCTGTCATGTAGCGAGCCTTACATCACCTGCTACCTTTATAAAAAACACCCAGACAGGGACAATAGCAGCAGCATGATGACTTGATCTTGCTTCACTCTCTTGTAATGGTCCTCTTACCAGCAGAGGGGGTTCAGTGTCAGCTGCCAGCTTAGTGGACCACTCCACGGTAATCAGTGATCTGAGAGATGGCTGATTAAGTCACAAGCTTATTAAATTTGAGTATTGCTATAAACTTAGCAAACATTCCCAGTCAGATTCACGGATGATGTGTTTTCTTCACAAGATTTGGCTTGTGAGCATAAAAATCTACTAACTCTACTTGCATGAAGAGCAGTGCAGTGGCGTTTTAACTCTCACTCTTGTATGTAACTATGTAGAATTATGTCTATTTATAGGACGATCCCCTGGGGAACCTGAACCTGGCTTTCGACATAGCCGAAAAACACCTGGACATTCCTAAAATGCTGGATGCCGAGGGTAATGTTCTTGGATCAGTGGCTCTGTTTGATCTTTCTTGTGCGTGTCGTTCATGATTAGCTACATCAGGTGACAAATTTAAAGGTGTGGGACACTGAAAACCCATTTTTTAAATGTCATTTCTGATTATAATTGGACACTCTTGAGTTTTTCATGCAGGCTGAACATGAAAATGGTCTCCTACACCTATCTCCTGCATTAGCTTCTGATAGAAAATAGACGGTGGAATGTCTCAGCTAGTTTAAGCTAACCGTTAGCATTAGCGACTCCACCAGATGGCGGAGCTCCTTCAGACATGTGTTTTTTGTGGAGATAAAACATCCACATTGCAAGTCAGTGGTAGAGCCGTGTTACTGTTATCCAATCCGGGGTGAGATGTCCAAATATCAGGAAGTAACCCAGACTTCACACTGGAAGCATCAGCGACACAGCGGCAGTAGAATGTTGCTGCTTCAAATAGAATCCATTGTAGTCTACAGCAGTGTTTTTCAATCCCGGTCCTCAGGACCCCCTGTCCTGCATGTCTTCCATGTGTCTACTTCAGCACACCTGATTTGCATATTTGGATCATCCTCAGGAGGAGATCAAGTGCGGCAGATAACTTATTCATTTAACTCAGATGTGCTGTGTGGCAGCCGGGAAACACCGGTGTTTGAAAAGGCAACATGGAAAACATGCAGAGCAGGGGGTCCTTAGGGCCAGAATTAAGAAAAACTGGTCTATGGGGTTGATTCAAAACAAGCTGAAGATAGGATTGGGTTCTATTTTTGCCGTGATCCGCTGGGACACTCCATTTCCGCACTTAGCATAGGGCTAGACAGGAAATCACACACAGTTTCAGCGTAAAACATGCAGTGATTTAAAAAAAAAGTCTACTGCAGTGATGCAATTTCATATCTACGTAGATTACATCTATACGTGTGACCTCATGGCTTATTTACTCCCTGCATCTTTTGAGAAGTGCAACGGTGTGTTTTCATGGGTACGACTTACAAGGCGTTGATTCCTACAAGACCACTGCAAAAGTACTGCTTAAACGCGTGTTCCACGCCTTTAAATTGATAGGGTGTTTTTTCTCCGTCTACTCTCAGACATTTCTGTAGTTTCCAGTTGTTTTTCTTTTCCCCCCACCTTCATTTCCTGTTCTCCTTGATGCAGATATCATCAACACCCCCAAGCCTGACGAGAGAGCGATCATGACCTATGTGTCGTGCTTTTACCATGCTTTTGCCGGCGCCGAACAGGTGCTGTTTAATCGTTTCCCCTGACTTAGACTAGTCTTGCTGATCAGCAAATGTGCTGTGAGGAAAATGATTTTTGATGTATTAATAATGATAGATCCATGAGGACATGCTCTGCCGCCTTACTCTGCTGATTTATTCTCATGCCTTGTTCACGCAGGCAGAGACGGCTGCTAACAGGATCTGTAAGGTGCTTGGTGTGAACCAAGAGAATGAGAAAATGATGGAGGAGTACGAGAGGCTGGCCAGTGAGGTAAGGCTCCTTGGACATGTGGCAGTGATGATTGTTTCGGTGTTCTAAATGTTTCATGGGCATGACCTGGCTCAAAATAAAAAAGTCCAGACTTAAGTTCATGCTTTTTCTTTTGCCGTCTAGTGCATCACGTTGTTGCTACGTGCTCACACCCATCTGCAGAAAACATTAATTATGCATCACAGTCTTTCCCAACATGGCGTTTTCTTTCCTCAAAGCTTATTCCCACATTATCCTCGTATTTTCTAGTTGCTGGAGTGGATCCGCCGCACCACTCCATGGCTGGAGAATAGAACCCCAGAGAAGAGCGTGGCAGAGATGCAACGGAAGCTGGAGGACTTCAGGGACTACAGACGCAAGCACAAACCCCCCAAAGTTCAGGAGAAGTGCCAGCTGGAGATTAACTTCAACACTCTCCAGACCAAGCTGCGCATCAGCAATCGGCCGGCTTTCATGCCCTCCGAGGGGAAGATGGTTTCTGTAAGTCAAATGCTCAGACTTCAGGTTCTGGGGAAAATAAACATATTTTTTCTTTTTGTCTTAATAATAAAATCCACTACATGTTTTTGTTCCCCTTCGCTGTGTTCCCAGGATATAGCCAGTGCATGGCAGGGCCTGGAGCAGGCAGAGAAAGGCTACGAGGAGTGGCTCCTCACCGAGATCCGGAGGCTGGAGAGGCTGGACCACTTGGCAGAAAAATTTCGCCAAAAAGCCACCAATCACGAGAACTGGGCCAGTGGTCCGTTCCCACTTTTAGTTTTTTTCAACTGTATTCATCTTTCTTTGTGTGTTGCTTTGAATATTTATCCATCCATCTTGATTAATGAGGTCTTTCCCTTATCTTTGTCCATCTCCGCTCAGCCGGCTTTCTGTGTTTTCTTTAGGATTTGTTTAAGTTTTGCTCCTAATGAGGCACAATTAAAGATTTTACCATCAGCTGGTCGTGGTTTTACAACAGGACGTACTTTCACATCTACAATGACCAAAGAAGGACTTTGTTTTCCCTCGAGCTGATTAACTAACTTTCTCATATGTGATGTTCAGGTAAAGAACTGATCCTCTCCCAGAAGGACTACGAAACAGCCACCCTGACAGAAATTCGAGCGCTGCTCCGAAAACACGAGGCCTTTGAGAGCGATCTGGCAGCCCACCAGGACAGAGTGGAGCAGATTGCAGCCATTGCACAAGAGTTAAAGTATGCACTCTCTGTAGAAGATGCCCACACTGATTAGTCACAGAGACTTAGAAGGAGAAATAAAATCATGAAGTCAGTCCATGCATTATTGTTTCTGGCTTCTTAATATGATTTTAAAGTGAGTTTTGGCCATAGACTTAGTATAAATTACAAAACGTATTCCCAAGCTGAATTATGCAACCGCCAGCTAATTAGTTCACAGAACTCTCTAGGAAGTTAAAATGATGACTAAATAAATAAAAATGAACTTTTTATTATTATTAGTTTTTAATTTTTTAATAAAAAAGGCAAAAAAATAAATGTTATCTTATTTCTGAACAACAAACGGGTGTTATTTAAATTACTTTTAAACAAAATCCTGTCACTGAGCTCTGAGGAGAAAGGTTTGTCCAACATGCTGGGGTTTCCAATCAGCAGCCAACGGCTGACACCTGTGTGCTGTTGACGTCTCAGGCTGGGTTTTTTTCCGGTTTCTTATTTAACTCACAGTCCAAGAAGATGGCAACAGGCGGTTCAGCTGACCAGCCAAATGGCTTATTTGGAGTTTACAAGGTATGTCTTTTTTTTTTCTCCTGCATCTTCTCACCTTATTTTTTATTTAGGAACTCTTCTTTTTAAGATCCTGACCATGCTCTCTGTGTATTTTAGCCAGCTGTTCCTGGTTGCTTTGTTTAGCTTCAGTGCTCAGTCATTTGCAGCTAAAACTGGTAAGTCACTAGCTTTTCTTTTCTAAGCATATAATTGTGGCTGGATGTTCTTGCTGGTCTACTAGTTTAAAATGTTTTATTTCTCTCAAACAGGTTGGAAGTGGAATCTCCAAGATGGTGGTGGCAGTAGCAAAAATGTGAATTCTGGCCCACAAAGTTTCTCCTCTCCTGTTCAGCCTAGAGCTGTTACTTCATCTGTGTCCTGGGTGGCTGCTAGACCCCAACGACAGTCTTTGCGGGTGCCTACCTCTGAGACAAAAGGACCTGCCGTTCCTGTACCACCTAAGCCACAAAGCCCTGCTCTCTCCAGGGTCACTGCTCCTGAAAGGCTTCCTGCTCCTCCCAATCCAGAAGGGCCTGCAGTCCCTTTGGTCACTGCTCCTCCCAAAGAGCTTCCAGCTCCTCCTCTCAATCCCCAGATTCCTGCAATTCCATGGACAACTTCATTATCTGTCCTTCAGAAGCCTACTGACCAATGGGGAACTGCTACTTCAATAAACCTGCCTACACTCAATTCTGGAGGTCCTGTCCAATGGGGAGCTTCTCCCCTGAGTACTATCAAAGGGTCTTCTCCTTCCAATCCAGAAATGTCCGTTCCTAAAGAGCCTGCTGCCCCTTGGTTCAGTGGTCCCATCAAAGAGCTTCATGTTCCTTATTGGAATCCACAACTTCCTCCAATCCCATGGTTAACTTTCCCTTCGTCAGCACAAAAAAAGCCTCTTGACCTGTGGGGAACTGCTCATTCCACAAACTTGCTAACTCCCCAATCAAAAGGGCCTGTCCCATGGCAAACTGGTCCCTTAAATCCCAGAGGGTTTTCTGTCCCACAGGGAATTACTTCTCCCAATCCAGGAGGTCCAGTTGTTTCATTGCCATTTAATCCCCTCCAAAAAGGTGTGTCTGTTCCTCAAGGGCTTGCTCTGTCTCAGGTGGTCAACACACATGACTCCCAAGTCATGCCATTGGGCTCAAATGTTGACACGATGGGAGAAGAACCTATGGAAAGTTCATATTTCCACTCTGAACCCAGTTATCATCCTGTCCAACCAAACTTTCAGGCAGGAGAGCTTTATAACTTTGAAAGAAATGTGGATCAAGGAAACTTAAATGGCGAAATGGAGGTGCTGGATGGTGGGTCACCTTTCATATTTCAAGAACCTTTTCACCCTGGTGAGCTCAGTAATGCTGCATCCATCTTTGAACAGGGAAGTTCACAGAAGGAAACGGAAGACCAAAGTTTTGTCCCAAGTTACCCTAATGCTGAGCTGGAGACTCCATATGCATTAATGGATACCATGCAGCTAGCATATCCACATGCAAGACCAGCTGTACCAGATCTCTTTTACCAGTTCTTGATGGGTCGTCTTCCCCATGGCACAGTGTCTCACACCCAAACTGAGTACATGACTGGTGGAGATCGTACAACTAAACATGGCTATGAACGATATCGCTACCTAACCGATGACCTTGATGCCCCCCCTCAAATTGAAGTGTACACTGAGCAGTAGTTAAAGGTTTACAGGACTTTCCTATGTGACTTTAAAGAAACTGAGGCTAAAGCAGTTTCAGTAATTTTTGCAGTTTATCTGTTGTGGTTAAAGTTGTCTGGATTTTTCAATAAAAATTTAAAACAATTTTTTTTCTCCCCTCTTATCCCTTCAAATTGACCAAGTTTGGGCTTGAACTAGACTTTGGTATTGCAGTACTTTTTCAGTACCAAGCCAGTGCTGGTTGCCTGTAAATGTGGGATGGAAGTTGATTTCCTAGTTAAAATGACCTTGGGATATCAACACCCATCCTTTAAGGTGACTGGAACTTTTATACTGCTTGTGTACTGCTTGTGTCATAGGTTTTCTCTTCGCCAGTGACTACCTTTTTTTTTATTTTTTATTCTGTTCTCCAGTGAATTGGATTACCATGATGTTGCTTCTGTGAACCAACGTTGCCAGAGCATCTGTGACTTATGGGATAAGCTGGGAACACTAACTCAAAAGAGGAGAGAGTCACTGGAGGTGAGTCACCCCAAGGATGGCTTCAAGTTTTATAGCAGGTTAAAAGCTTCACCTTTCAAGCTTTGTTTCTGTTGGGTTTAAAATTGTGAAGGGTAAAAAAAGACTTTAAGCCAATGAAAATTTCAGAGACCTGAAGTCCATAGTTATGGATCGCTTTTAAAATCTGTCAATAGAAAGATGAAGTGGACAAACTTTCTGGCTCAGACTGGCTTAAAGCACCATTAGCCACTTCCTGTGATCCAAACTGGTTGTTTCAGACCTGGAAAAGTGCCAGGGATCAAATCTGACGTGTCGTCTGATGTCCAAACACTGCTCCACATCCCACTCATGTCTTTGAGGAAAGGACTTTTACAAATAACCACGTTTTGGATGAGGCTCAGATATCTGTGCTCTTTTGGTGTTTAAAGGTGCAATAAGAATGACACTCTGGGGTCCAATTTGACTACTGCAGGCCAGTTTCTAAACAAATTACTGTTTTGCTAGTTGCAAGGCTGTTGCCAGTTAAAGCAGCTCCAAAAGATGGTCAAAGATGAATCGGACTTCTTGAATCATTACGCCACATGCCCGCATCCCTGCCCCTACTGGAGAGCAAGAAGCTGGCACCCCCACACTAAGCATTATTTAGCAATATTTAGCTCTTTTTTTTGTTAAAAAGAGCTAAATATTGCCAAAATAAAATCAGTTAGCATGATTAACACATGTAGAGCTGTAACATTCAGGGGATACTGTAAGTCGATAAGTAGATGAACACTTCATATCTGGTGTTGGCACTATTGTGTTTTATGGTAGGGAGCACCTACTACACTTATTTTGGTAATATTTCTTTGGCATTAGAGGAAGTGTGGCTGTTTGCCTTCTTGCTGTTAGCTTTTTGTTATGGTTTTGAAAGATTCATTAAAGGAAGTAAAACACAAGTGACTCATTCACGTCACACTTACGTTTCACTGTAATTTTGAGTTTTTGGTAATTGAAATTTTGAAAAAGTAGCTTGAGGTATTTTTAGAGCTAACTATTGCTTCTAATTGTTAGCTCAACATTAGCCTCTAGCCTTCTTCACCCAATATTGGAGTTAAACAAAAACATGCCTTGGCTTTTTAGGGCAACAAAAAATAACTTCTGGGTAGCTCCTGTTTACTGGCTTTGGTCTGGAGCTTTTTGCCTGGCGGTGTCATTATGAATGCCATGCTGCAGCATTAGCTTTGTGCAGACTCTGTAACCACATGGGCTCACAGATTTTAAACTGTTACTAAATCCCTCTTTTGTTTTTTAAAGAAGAAAAACTGACATCATGGAACTGTAAAGTGTTAAAAATGAAATAATTCATCATATAATATGGAATCTGACAAAGAAAATGATTGGATGTTATGTAAAAATCTAATCTAGGTATTATGAAATATTTTTCATGTTTGTGTTAAAATAGGCTTATTCATTTCAGTAGTTTTTTTTTTCAAAAAATGCAACTTATTGAGAACATTTCATTTAATTATTTCAGTTCTTATTACATGTCTATACATAATAGAGATTTTACAAATGGCTGATTTATTTCACAATGACAAGTTTTCAACATAATCGCTTAGTCTGCTATTCAAAACAATGGGTGTGACCTGCAAAACCCTTGGCTAATATTTTACAATCATTTGGTTTTTCCTGAACCTAAGAAATTCTGCTAAAGTGTCATTATGAAATAAAAAAACGCTATTTTTAAATTTAAACTGACTTTGTGAAAACAACATTACGGAATAAAAACTGAAAGAATTAGAAACATCTCAATTTGCAATACTGAGGAAAGATTCCATCTTAAATAAAATTTTATATTAAGCACATTAAAAAGAAAAAATATTGTATGAGCCTATATTTTTGCATAACCTTCTGTTATTTCACATTTTTATTGTCGGATTACAATATTGTCTAGTATTTTTCCATCTCACACATATTTAATTATGTGTTATTTATTTAATTTTGAACTCTTTGGAGTTCCATACAACCCTCAGATGGCTGAAAATTAAACCCTTTTCAATATAACATTTCTTAAAATATCATTGAGACATTATACTGTTTTGCGGTTATTTCATGAGAATACCTGGGCTGTTTTGGAAATTTAAAATGTATTCAAATTTTTTAAAAGTACTTTTTTTGTCATGCAATCCTTTTAGCGTACAGAAAAGTTGCTGGAGACTATTGATCAGCTGTTTTTGGAGTTTGCCAAAAGGTCAGCACCTTTCAACAACTGGATGGAAGGAGCCATGGAGGATCTGCAGGACATGTTCATAGTTCATACCATCGAGGAGGTGCAGGTAACACCACAATAACCTTTTTAAAAGTGAGGTGAGATAATGTTTCTGCTGATACAGTCCAAGTGAGTACAGTGTTTTCATCCTTTTCCAGAGTTTAATTGCCGCTCACGAGCAGTTCAAAGCCACTCTGCCCGAAGCGGATGCAGAGAGACAGGCCATTTTGGGAATTCACAGTGAGGTGCAAAAAATTTCCCAGAGCTATGGGGTTAAGGCCAACATTATCAACCCCTTCAGCACCATTACAATGGAGGAGCTTCTCAACAAGTGGGAAAAGGTAGGTTTAGTTCTGTTAAATTAGCAAAACAAGATGATGCGCTGCATTCTATTCCAAACTTTAACCACTGGACAGAGTCTTTTCTAAGATTTGACATATTTCCAAAAGGGATGGACAATATATAGGCATATCTGTATCGGCCGATGTCGGTCATTTTTTTAAATATCGGTGTCGGTCCGATATTATCAACCGATATTTTTTTCCATCTTGACACCATTTGTTTGCCTGTTTCAGAGGGTGAAGGGGGTGATGTGTTTAGCCATGTGACAGTGATTGCAATAATCTCAGAACCGTAAATGTGTATGTGTTGTGCGTACATAATAACGTAAATTCAGCTTTAATAATTTAACTCTATACAAAATCTGCTGATTTTAGAAGCATTAATGTCAGTATCTCAATATCGGCAAATATCGGTTATCGGCCATAACAGATCTTGATATCGGTATCGGCCCAAAAATTTCATATCGGCGCATCACTAATTTCCAATCTTGGTGGGATAAGATTCATTATAGGAGCTGTTTTTAATGCCTTTTAATGCCACTTTGCGCATGTGGGTGAAGCACAAGATTAACCCATCACTGTATTTGCTTCTTAGCTAAACTCAGAGGGGAAAATTTAGGCAAAACATCACTTAAATTATGCAGTTTCATTGTAATTTAATGAGGGAGTACAGCTGAATTTCAGATGAAGCTGACAAAATGTCCAGATGAATAAGGTTACTGCAGCTACAAATGAAAAATGCACCAGATTAAAAAAACAGAACATCAACACAGTTGGGTAAAATATCCACATGTCATATCTCATTTATTGATATAATTCTCCATTTCAAAATAAAATAATCTTTTAACAGAAATTTTGAACCTCTGTGTGTTTTGTAGGTGAAGAAATTGGTCCCTCAGAGAGACGGTGCCCTCCAGGAGGAGATGGCACGCCAGCATACCCATGAAATGTTGAGACGGCAGTTTGCCACCCAGGCTAATCTCATTGGACCCTGGATTCAGGCCCGCATGGAGGTTTCATTATACAGATGATTTAAATCACTTTAAAGTATTCTCAGCTGAAATAAGCATTTGGCTTTTCTGGTGATTATTTAACATTACCAAGTAAGCGTTTTGCAAAAAGCCCATTCTTTCTTTTATGTACATCGTAAATAACCTGACAGCATCTTCTGTTGTCTGCAAGCTTCTGCATAGGAGGTCTTCAGGCCAGCATCCAAAGATCTAAATTTATCCTAAAATGAAGCCGACCCTGTTCCATGTGTTATCTTTACAGGAAATTGGGCGCTGCTCCCTGGAGATTGGAGGCACGCTGGAGGACCAGATGACCCAGCTGAAGCAAATTGAGCATGTCATTGTTGCTTACAAGCCCAACATCGACAAGTTGGAGGGAGAGCACCAGCTAATCCAAGAGTCTCTTGTTTTTGACAACAAACACACCAACTACACCATGGAGGTACACCATAAGGACAAACTGCTGTTAATCCAAGCAACACTCTCAATATGCTACATTTCATCCAAAATGTTTACCAGTAATAGATGTTATTTGATCAGCTGTATGGTAACATGCATGGTTTTATATCTACAGCATATCCGCGTTGGGTGGGAGCTGCTCCTCACAACCATCGCCCGAACCATTAATGAGATCGAGACCCAGATCCTGACCCGGGATGCCAAAGGCATCAGCCAGCAGCAGATGAACGAGTTCAGATCTTCATTCAATCACTTTGACAGGGTACAATGTTATTATATAATCCTTAACTCGGCTCCAAACAGCATCTGAAGGTTTTTTGTCAGAGACCGCCATCTAGAGGTGGCAACTTATGCCCCTCTTCTTACTTCCTCGGTAACGGCTGGAAGAAACGCATCTCATTCGTGAACTTGCACCTCAACCAAGTTACAACACATTGTGTCACAATTATTCTAGCATTTTATATTTATTTATTTATTTATTTATTTATACTTTTTTAAAGGCTTACTTGTCCATGAGAAATGTCGCCAGCTCTGCATATGTCGCACGCTCAGTAAGTGGATGTCTAAAGCTATTGGCTAACTTGAGTGGTGCTTAATTCAAATTGCATTACATTGTACCACAGTAGAGGGCCACTGGATTTGTAAAAATAAAATAAATCATACAAATTTCCTGGAAGGGGAAAAAACGTTGGATTAACCATCTGTAAGGGCAACGTC
The DNA here is from genome assembly GCF_043380555.1 of Nothobranchius furzeri. NCBI lineage: Eukaryota > Metazoa > Chordata > Actinopteri > Cyprinodontiformes > Nothobranchiidae > Nothobranchius > Nothobranchius furzeri. The sequence continues at coordinate 30,588,010 of NC_091752.1, forward strand.
AATCTGACCTTCAAAAGAGACGATCCAATGTTTTTCACATTAGCAACACAATGTATTGCAGTTATTTCATTATATAGAAGCTGCTATTGTTTTTCAAGCAAATTAAGAACTTTTTCTGCATATTTAAAATTAGATTTTCTGACTGAAGCTGCAACAATAGATGGAGTTACTCCTGTTACAGTTGTGAGGTGTAAACAGACCAGCTCTGCCTCTGGTTAATGCATCCATCACATGAAAATCTCATCCAGAATAAGGCAAAACGTTCCCATATTCGGACAAGTCTGCTTTGCATGCTTGTGTGACCTCTGTGTAATATACCACATTCTACAATTGCTTTATATTTGGGATCAGTCATCATTTAATTTTTCACCTTTGAAGCTATTTTAGGTCAAATAAATGTAGCGTTGTGGTTTTAAGCTCTTTTATGAAAGAGGAACCATGCTACGTATTAATTCGGAATATTAATTTTTAATAAATCAATAACCAAATTTTATATTGTTCAGAAGACTCAAAGGTTGTTTTCATCGATAAACTGCCGATAATATCTGAGTGTCTGTGTTTCAGTTCAATGAGGAAACCAGTTTGACAATTAAAAGTTTTAATTCTTCAAATTAAACTAATGATTTTGAAAATTGACAAACAGGAAATAACAATCACATTGGCAACTTTGTGGGACAATCTTTAACAGTTGATATGTTGTTCTTGCTCAAATAGACCTTCTGGTGAATTTATGAAGAGAATGAGATTGAGAATGTTGTGAGTTGTGAGAGTGATATGATGTGATTATGGATGCGTGTGGGTGCAAGGTGTGGTGAGATGGATGCGTGTGTGCATCTGATTTTGCTTCAGGAAGAAACAGGTGTCTGAGTGAAAAGTGATGGTTTGAATAAACTTAGGTTTAGTTGGAAAAAATGCATCCAAACGCTAAACACCGTGCTGTCTCACCGAACTCTTGTGGACCCTCTTTCGGATCCGGGCCGTGGAGGATGTTGTAGTTCATCCAGATGACACCGGCGGCTGACAGGAGACGTAGGTGTCGAACGGAACCGGTCCAGAGTTGCCCTCGGTACACGTTGATGGTAAAGCGTTTTGTCGACGCGCTTTCTTAAGTTAATTCACTCAGAAATCAAAAGACTCGGTAATGAGTCTTCGTTAG